>NW_003852396.1:51389070-51436659 GCF_000181295.1 Otolemur garnettii
AAAAAAAAAAAAAACAAAAAAAAACAATAGCCGGGCATTGTGGCAGGAAACTGTGGTCCCAGCTGCTTGGGAGGCTGAGGCAGGAGACTTGCTTGAGCTGAGGAGTTGGAGGTTGCTGTGAGCTGTGATGTCACAGCACTCTACCCAGGGGGACAGCTTGAGGCTCTGTCTCAAAAAAAAAGTATTACTTGTGCAAACCGAGTAGAATTCCCTGGATGAAAAGGACTCATGAGAACTGAGTTATAACGCTCTTCCTGCACACTGACAGAAATGACCAAAGAACAATAAAGACCTAGAACAAGTCATGGTAAAAATGATATTTCATATGTTTCAAGGCATGATTGTATTAACAATTGGAATTAAATTGAAGGAAGATACCGAACACGGATTCAGATAGAACAGTGAGGGGTAAGTGGGAGTAAATTCTTGAAACCTTCGCATTTGTATTCTAAGTATGGGGCACAGAGACGGGAGGGTAGGCGGGTTGGATGTGAGATGCAGGTTGTACGGAGCCTGGAGGAGATGCAGGCTCCCATGAGTAAAGCCACACCTGAACCGACTGTAAAGGTGAGCTAACATGTGGCCTTTGATCACCATTTCTCTTTGATCTCCTTCATGAACTTGTAGACCCAGTATTAAAATGGAGGCGATCTTCCTGGAGTGCAGGAGCCAGGTTTCCCATGAGGAAAGTCTGGATGCAGAAATAACTGTGCACCTTAATGCGTGTTATGGGCAGCAGTAAAGCACTTCACACTACAACTTAGTCTCATGAAGTTAAAGTATGTGGACTAAGGATTTTTAAAATTACTGAGTCTACTTTTTTTTTTTATAATTAGATGAAAAGTTTTAATTAGGTGGAAAACATCCCAAAATAGCCTGCTTTGCTCCTCCAATTCAATAGATTTGGGCCCTTGTCTACTATTGTAAACCAAACCACAAGAGATACAAGTTAAATACTCATAAGATCAAAATTCTGATTATAAGTGACCCAATTATAAGCTTTCTTCTTCACTCCCATCAGACTTTTATAACACAGAATTGCTAAACGCACATGGATCAATGACCATCACAGTTTATGTTCTGAGGGAAAACTGCCCACATCAGGAGAAAACACAGATAGAAGAGACCTGAGTAACTTCCTTTATAAATGGAGCTATTGAGGTAGTAAATAGTCTTAATAAAGGCAGCATAAAATATACAGAAATCTTTAAATAAACTCTGAAACTCGGCCGTGCACGGTGGCTCATGCCTATAATCCTAGCACTCTGGGAGGCTGAGGCTGGTAGACTGCTTGAACTCATGAGTTTGAGACCAGTCTGAGCAAAAGCGAGACCCCATCTCTACTGAAAATAGAAAAAACTGAGGCAAAAGGATCACTTGAGCCTGAGGTTGCTGTGAACTATGACGCCATAGCACTCTACCCATGGCAGCAGCTTGAGACTCTGTTTCAAAAAATTAAACAAACGAACAAACAAATCCTCTGAAACAAAATGGGAGAAATAAACACAGCACAGTACAAGAAAAATCAAATGAAAATGTTCGTCAGAGTATTTTCCCCCCAAAAAGAAATCCATCTAAAAACTCTTTATATTTATAATATTCTTTTAGAAACTATGCTCTTTATAAAGCAAGCGACTATAAATAAGTTTAAAATTTATAAACCAAGATAAACACAAACTGGAAGACATAAATTTTTAAAAATAGCATAATGATTTATAGCTTTGGGCATTTTTTTTATTAAATCATAGCTGTGTACATTAATGCAATCATGGGGTACAATGTGCTGGTTTTATATACAATTTGAAATGTTTTCTTCAAACTGGTTAACATAGCCTTCATGGTATTTTCTTTGTTATTGTGTTAAGACATTTATATTCTACACCTAGTAAATTTCACAGGCACCCTTGTAAGATGCACCGTAGGTGTGGCCCCACCAATTACCCTCCCTCCACCCATCCTCCACCCTCCCCTCCCCTCCCTCTTCCCTTTTCCCTTCTTCTTGGGCTATAATTGGTTTATAGCTTCCATATGAAAGTTTTAGTTTCATAGTAAACTGAGTACATTGGATACTTTTTCTTCCATTCTTGAAATATTTTGCTCAGAAGAATATGTTCCAGCTCCATCCATGTAAACATGAAAGAGGTAAAGTCTCCATCTTTATTTAAGGCTGCATAATATTCCATGTTTATTACAGCCCAATTTATTATTGCTAAGTCATGGAAGAAACCCAAGTGCCCATCAACCCATGAATGCATCAATAAATTGTGGTACATGTACACCATGGAATATTATGCAGCTTTGGGAAATTTAAAATGGCATTAGAAACAGAAAAATTGAACTAAAACTAGAGAAAATAAAATCAGTGGTGTGAAGAAAATACGTAGAGAAATGAGCCAGAAAACAAGGGGACAAAGAAACAAAGGGATTTGAAATATATCTATATGTACCTACACATAGATATGAAAGATCGTTAATAGAGATTCAAAACATATGTGCGAAAAGAACAGAGAAAATATTCTATTTTGGTAGATATCCTAGATTACGCATCAACTTCAATTAGGGCCTTACTCTGCGTACCAAGTGGATTTAACAAATAATAAGTGAAATACTTCTAATATGAAGAAATATGTGGTGACACTTTATTGAATTTCAAAGATAAGGAAAGATTTCAATAGGTGTCAAGGTAGTATAAACAGATTCCTAAGAAGCAAAGAATAATTTCCTATATCCATCTCTAATCCCTTTTCTTCCTTTTTTTCTCCAGGCCCCAGGAATTTCCTCACACTCACGTGTCGGTAGGTACTCAGCTGAACAGTCAAGGGTTCCCTCAGTAGACCACTGGGACTTTCTCGCCCTTGGGAGCCATGTCTCCTTTCTAGTAATCTGTCCTGCAAACTCTAGGTCCCTTAGCTTCCCAGAACTCTCCACTCTGTCTCCCCAGAGGAGCCACTCTGCTGGGACTGCCCTTGGTTTCCTTTTCCAGCACTGTTGCTTGGAGAATTTTTACAGAGAGTAGATTGGAGCAATTCTGGGGCTCATGCCATTTCTTTTTCATTTCTCAGGAATCATTGTTCTTTAGTGCTTGATATTTAATGAGAAAGCAATTTGTATATATTTTTCTAGTGTTTTAGTTTTTCTGATGGGAGGTGGGACGCTAATTCCAATTCTTGTTACTATATCTTGGAGACAATCTGGGAGGAATGTGAAAGTCCCATTTCATTTTATCACCTATTTTTCTTATATTTTCCCTTTACTATTTTTAATATGAATTGGAACTGTGTTTATGACGCATATTTTCATCTCTGATGGCTTCCTGGCTTCCTTTCTTTCTTCCTTTCTTCCGTTCCTTATCTTTCTTTCTTTCTACTTCCCTTTACTCCTACCTACTCAAAAATCCAGAGATGTCATAGTTACCCTACACAGGGTAATGTTATCTATCACTATAGGGAAGCTGTATCTTATATTTTATAATGTATTCCAAGGTACTTTCCCTTGGTAATATTAAATATACCAATGATGTCATTGCTTAAGCAAGACTAAATCACCAATATCCTGGCTTTGATCCTCTTCTTGTCCTTAGCCACTGAAGAAATAATGGTAGACTTTGTCCTGCTGGTTTGAGAAACCCTTGCCCGCAACTGATTTCAAGCAATATACCTCACATCCAACTTATTTATTCCATCATCCTATAAGAATTGAGCTTTGATTGCTTTAATCCCAGAATCCAGAGGTACAATATGTTCAGCTTCTGGAGCACAGGGATATTTATTTTATATATTTTTTATTATTTTAATATTGTTATCTCTCATATTAAATGTTTTAACTGAAGCGAGAGTTTAAGGTGTTGCTACACAATAACAATAAAGATACCTCATGCAGAAGCCTCCACTTTCTTTAACACCTTACATTACTCATCCTTATACTTTCTTTTATTAATAGTTAATGGTGCATGTAACTATTTTCTTCCTAACAATATGGGCTGTTCAAAGGTAAGGATCATGTCTTATTTATCTCTATATTATCTTCACTCTTTATTTAGTCGTTAAGATATTAAACTTCCCACACACCCAATGAACTATATTAGTGACCCATAAATTATTATTAATACTCAAGGAAAGTGACCATTTAATAGAGAGAAAACCTGGCTATTTTCAGGGATGATCACAGATATTGTCCTGGAGAAAGAAAACCCAGATCTTCAATAATGTTTTTCATTGAATATATTCATTATGACAATTTGGGTGGCATGGAATGAGACAGAATTACAGTTTACTTGCTTTGGATTTTAAAAAAAAGTAGAAATTAGTAATGGAAAAAGGAAGGTCAGAGTAAAACAAGGAAAAGAGTGAACATTTTAAATGACTGCAGGTCATGTCTCTAAAGGAAGGAAAGGCTGATGGATTTTAAAACAGGCTAACTAATAATTCAACTTTAAGTTGTTGACCCTGATTTATAGGATAGCCACTTTTCTGTCCAATAAAATTTTGATAAAGTATCACTCCACCCTTAGCTGTGTGACAATGTGTTTATTTT
The DNA here is from genome assembly GCF_000181295.1 of Otolemur garnettii. NCBI lineage: Eukaryota > Metazoa > Chordata > Mammalia > Primates > Galagidae > Otolemur > Otolemur garnettii. The sequence goes on from NW_003852396.1 coordinate 51,393,604, forward strand.
GTTTTCATTTTTTAGTAGAACACTGAAACTAAAGTTTCTCTTTTAATAGAAAAAAAGAGTGAACAAGAATCAAAAACTAAATGAGAAGTAAGAGATTAAGGGGACAGGTACTCACAATATCTTTGGAGAAATTTAGTTTCCCAGTACACAGGAGATAAGGTCTCTGAATCAATTTTATTCAAAATGAAGCTTACAGATTATTCCAATTATCTAGAGGATCTGGAGACCCCTGAGTAACTGACTGCTCCTCCACACTCAGAAGGGAATCTTCTCTATTGATTTTCTTTTCTTTCTTTCTTTCTTTTTTCTTTCTTTCTTTCTTTCTTTTTTTTTTTGAGACAGAGCCTCAAGCTGTGGCCCTGGGTAGAGTGCTGTGACATCATAGCTCACAGCAACCTCCAACTCCTGGGCTCAAGGGATTCTCCTGCCTCCACCTCCCAAGTAGCTGGGATTACAGGTGCCCGCCACAACACCTAGCTATTTTTTGGTTGCAGCTGTCATTGTTTGGCGAGTCTGGGCTGGATTTGAACCCTCCAGTTCAGGTGTATGTGGCTGGTGCCTTAGCCACTTGAGCCACAGGTGTGGAGCCTCTCTTGATTTTCTTTGACCTCGTCTCACTCTCTTTGTATTATTGGATTTCTGATTCTGAACATAATTTTAACACTGGCCTTAATGTGTAGTATTCATTTTTTATTTATCTGATATTTAAATCTTTGCTTGACTACAAAATGTCTAGGAAAAGAATAAGCACTCAGTAAATAACTGTGTTAAATTAAATTTTAGCAATAGCATATTAGAGACATTATATTTACCTATTGCTGGCATTTGGTCTAATAGAAGGAACTGGTACTGTAAGCAGGTATGCCATTTCCTTTCACGTCACAGATACAATGTCTAACCCATTCGGCCATTCCTCCAATTATTCAGGAAAGAGGATTGAAAGGAAGGCCAGATGACAGGGCTGCAGAACAAAGCTCTTCTGGGCTGGTTCATGATTAGCTCTACACATTCACTCCCCAGTGCAACAGATATAACTGGAAAAAAGTATTAAGGAAAAACAAATAAAATACAAACATTTAATTTGTGGAATATTGTCCTAAAGGCACATAGCAAATGGATAACATTTGTTCAAGAATATCTTAATCTCAGTAAGAATAGCAAGAATTTGTGACATTTAAGCCATTGCTCAATCCCCAAGCACAGGTTAAAGGAGAGAGATTGTACCAAACAGATGCAGACACAAAGTCTAGGTTTTGGCTTGGCGCCTGTAGCTCAGTGGCTAGGGCACCGGCCACATACACTGGAGCTGGTGGTTCGAATCCATTTCGGGCCTGCCAAATAATAATGACAACTACAACCAAAAAATACCCGAGCATTATGGTGGGTGCCTGTAGTCCCAGCTACTTGTGAGGCTGAGGCAAGAGAATAGCTTAAGCTCAACAGTTTGAAGTTGCTGTGAGCTGTGATGCTACAGCGCTCAATGGAGGATGGCAGGTTAAAACTCTGTTTGAAAAACAAGAAAAGAAAAGAAAAGAAAAGAAAGGAAAGGAAAGGAAAGAAAAGAAAAGAAAAGAAAAGAAAAGAAAAGAAAAGAAAAGAAAAGAAAAGAAAAAGACAGGGTTTCATCTTTTACTAGTTCTCTATAAAGACCTACAATGACTCCTTGAAAAAGGCAGGCCTGTAGCTTTTCTGATCATACTCCTCCATCCCTATGTTGCAGAAATTCTATTCCTGGTAATTTAGTAGAGATATTTAGAATTCCCTTCAACCACCTCGCTCCACTCACAGGACAGATGCTCTGACACAGATGCCGCAGGCCAAGAATAATGGTTCCTGATTTCCCTCACCTTGGTTCACTTGCTGGGTGGAGAGTTACACTGGGAGAAACAAGCCAACACGGATTATGGGCTATTACTCGTGATCAAAGACCAGCAGTGCTATTCTAAGAGAAGTGAACCACAGTCTCTATCACCAGCCCAGAAAAATGGCACAGAATGTTTCTTCAGGAGAAGAGGATGGGCATAAAGAGAAAATTCTGTAGCTTTTTGAGGGGATTTGACTTTATTTGGGTCAGATAGGCAAATTCAAGTCTAAGAATGTTTTTAAAAACAATGGAGATTTTGTCTTGGGAGCCTGAAGCAAGAGATTTTCCTAAGCCCAGGAGTTGGAGGTTGCTGTGAGCTGTGATGCCACAGCACTCTACCGAGGGTGATAAAATGAGACTCTGTCTCTACAAAAAAAAAAGGAGATTTTGATGGTAAGCAATTAAAATGAGATCTGTACTGCCACAATAGCAACAGATGAGTAGATCAACTAGAAATTTAACACAGAGAACCAGACTAAAAGCTAACAAAAGTTTGCCTATGTTATGAGCAAGCCCAAACACCGACCTTCAAGACTACCTCTTCAAAGGGGCTCAAGTCTAATTGCATTAGACTGTGGTGAAATAGTTATATGACCCCAAGTGGTGCTGAAAATAATAATAAAATCTGGTGCCATTATTGGAGGCTAAATTCAGGAGATAATACACACAGGGGCAGCCAAAAATTGGAACTTCAGAGAAAAGGAGAGTCAAGGAGCTTAGATAAAACCACTATACATCTTGGGAAAGGTTGGGAGAAGGATTATGATGACTAGGGGCATGTCCAAGGCTGTATCCTTTGAGGAGAACTATCAGAGGCTGTAACCTAGAGATGAAATAAACTTCACAGAAATAGCTGAGTCAAAGCTACAAAAGATTTCTATAAGAAAAACTACTAAATGCTGATAGAAAACATCCTAGATAACATAAACAATTGAAAAACAGCCATGCTCATGGATTACAAGAATCAATACTGTTAAAGTTGCCATTCTGCACAGAGCAATCTATAGATCCAATGCAATTGGATCAAAACATCAATGTCTTTTTTCATGGAATTAGGAAAAATAGTGTTCAAGTTCAAATGGAACCAAAAAGGAGCCCAAATAGCCTAAGCAAAAAGGGCAAAATGGAAGGCATTGCATTATCTGACTTGTATTTCAAGGCTATCGTAACCAAAACAGTATGATGCTGGTGGAGAAGCAAACATAGATCAATGGAACAGAACAGAGAACCAATAAATGAAGCCCTACTCCTGCAACCAGCTTCAACAAAGTGGACAAACACACACTTCGGAAAGGATGTCCTACTCCATAAATGGTGCTACGAAAATTGGACAGCCATATGTAGAACAAAACTAGATCACCATCTCTCGTATACACCGAAGTTAACTAAAGATAGATGAAAGTCTTACAGGTAAGATAGGAAATCATAAAAATTCTATCACACAATCTCTGTGGAAAAGTTACAGAGTTCCGCAAAGAACTAAAATGGACCTACCATTAAATCCAGCAAGCTCACTATTGGGTATCTGCTCAAAGGAAAAGCAGCCACTATATCATAAAGACACTTGCAGCTAAATTTTTATCATAGAACAAATCACAGTTGCAAAGATACGGAATAAAGCTAAGTGTTCATCAACTGATGAGTGGATAAAGTAAAGGGGAGATGTATGAATGTACCCGTGAGTACTACTCAACCGTAAGAAGGAATGAAATAATGGATTTTACAGTAACTTAGATGGACTGGGGGGCATTATCCTAAGTGGAGTATCTCAGGAATGGAAAAACAGCCACCACATGTTTCATTTATAAGTGGGAGCTGAACAGTGAGTACACGTGGTCACATTGTGGTATAAAGGACATTGGAAACTAATAAGGGGGGAGAGAAGAAGGTGGTGAGTAAGGAAAACTTACCTACTCGGCACCATGCATGCTACTCTGGTGAAAAGCATGCCGAAAGTCCTGACTTCAGTATGTGTAACTGAGACCTATAACAAAACCACTTGCACCCCCTTAATATTTAAAATAAGGACAAATTTAAAAAAGAAAACATGATACTAAATGTCAAATCGAATCTACTGCAGCAAATGAAGAGAACTAGAAATGCTAAATAACAATGTTAACATAGGGAGGTGCCTGTGGCTCAAGGAGTGGGTGCCGGCCCCATATACCAGAGGTGGTGGGTTCAAACCAGGCCCTGGCCAAAAACGTCAAAAAAAAAAAAAAAAAGAATGTTAACATAACAATGTTATTATACACTCCTTTCTCCTCTTAGGTTCTCTAAAATAAAAAAAATAAATAAGATAATTATAAAAGTACATTGTTTGTTTGTAACAGATATAGATATGATATGTATAATGATAATTAAATGAGAAGAGGAAGAATAAATAGAGCTATAATGAGATAATGTTGCCTACATATCATAGGAATCATGGTACTATCAACGTGAAGCAATCTGAAAATGTAAGATATATCTTTAAAACATGCAACATCCAATGAGAAAATAATCTAAAAATATGTTTTTATTAATGAATTTAATTTCTTTTAAAAATTAAAATGCTACAGTAGAAAATATTTAGTTCATTTAAAAGAAAACAGTAAAGGTTAAAAAGGGGAACAAAAAGTACATTGGGCATAAACATGCAAAAAGTAAAATTAGACACATAAATCCAATCATATCCATGATACCATTAAGTCTGAATAAATTAACCATTTCAATAACAAGACAGAGATTGTCAGACTGGACACGAAACTTAGATCCAATCACAGCTGTCTCCAGGAGAAATAGGCAAAAATACACACAGACTGGAAACCAAAGGATGGAGAACAGAGTTATGCAAAAAACTGTAAGAAATATGAAGTAATTATCATATCAGAGCAAACAGACTTTATTTTTTTGACCAAAAACCCATTGAATCATAAACTAAAATGGGTGCAGTGCTCAAATTGTATCCCAGTAAAACTGTTACAAATGTGATTCTCATAAAACATAGTACATTCAGTTAAATTTGATTTTGAGCTGAACAGTGGCTATTTATCATAAATGTACCTCAAATATTGCACAGTATTAAATTATTTATATTTCATTTTAGTAAACATGTTTATTTCATAAACATTGTTTGTCACTAGTCAATTTTAACTGGGTATCTTACATTAGGCAAAATAGTCTGTGCCTAGATAGCCCAGGCTTCACCTGGCTTTTCTTTCTGTAATTCCTTAATGTATTTATTCCAAGGCAGTTTCACATCTAGAAAATGTTACAATGTTTACAGAACATAAAAATTACTTCAATTCGCATAGCTTAGCACATCTTATGCATTATCCTACTACTATTGTATTGGTAATATCTGTTTAATATGTATAAGAAATTTATATTATGTATAATTTACAATGTGCATAACCCTAGTCACAGTATATAATTTTAAATAAAAGGACAACAAATTGTCATACTTTCCTTGGCTAAACCTTGGGTATATTGCGAAAGGAAACCTGGCCTGTATTTGGAATGAAGGGAGACTAAACAATTTAACTTACGTAACTCAAAAAATAATTTTTGAAAATCAAACAATCTCTGAGTGTAACTGAAGATTTACATAGTAGCCATATTTTTTAAACACAAATTCTACTACTTAAACATCTAAATAGGCTTTGAACACATGCATCCAATTAATCTACCCTACAAAATTTTCTTTAGAGCTGTCTGTGGCTACCCTGAGGTCAAGGTAAAGTTATTGAAACCTAGAAAGATCAAAATCTTTATTATCATACCATAAACACTTTAATTATTGATCTACTTTAACCGTTAACTGTAGCCTTAAACGTTAGCTAGAGAATGATATTAGCCAAATCTTAGTAGCAAATCCATACTTACACGATAAAATTTGCCAAAACCAAGGAATGATGCTTAAAGTGTTGTGAGTTATGGGAATATCATTTAGATAAAGAAATCTACCAATGTGACATTTACTTGTGTTGATATATGTCTTCATGGTATGAAATTCACAGAAATGAGGCAAGCAGCTCTTTTTGAATTTTTAAAATAATCTTTATCCTATGGAATTCAACCTAAGAGAAACATTTACTTTTCATGTGCCAATCACAAGATCTACACTAAAAAAAAAAACCTTCCCCCTGTCACTCCTTACTCTCCACTCTTTTCTCTCTTTTTCATCTCTTCCCCTACCCTCTTCCCTTTCTCCAATATAAAATAAAATTATAGTTTTATATTAAAAATAGGAAACATAATGCCCATTCTTGTTGACCTGAATGTTTAGAAGGAAACACATAAAACTATAGGCATAATTATAAAAATACATTATTATCATTTTGATCTCGTAATAATTGTGCATATTTTTCTAGGTATTTTTTAAAAGCTTTGAAATCTTTACCTTTTCGTTAGGAACTTACCTCAAATCTTTGAATTTTCCTTTCTCTGATGATTAAGGATGATGAGCATTTTCTCATATGTCTGTAGGCCATGCGCCTGTCTTCTTCAGAGAAGTTTCTCTTCAAGTCCCTTGGTAACCCTGAGATGGGATCACTTGTTCTTTTCTTGCTAATACGTTTGAGTTCTCTATGGATTCTAGTTATTAAACCTTTGTCAGAGACATAACCTGCAAATATCTTCTCCCGTTCAGAGGGCTATCTGCTTGCTTTACTTACTGTGTTCTTGGCTGTGCAGAAGCTTTTTAGTTTGATTAGGTCCCAGTAGTGTATTTTTGATGTTGCTTCAATAGTCCAAGAGATCTTCCTCATAAAATATTCGCCCAGGTCGATTTCTTCAAGTGTTTTCCCTACACTTCTAGTATTTTTATAGTTTCATGTCTTAAGTTTAAACCTTTAATCCAGTGAGAGTCTATCTTAGTTAATGGTGAAAGGTGTGGGTCCAGTTTGGAGAGGGGAGAAATGGGGGGATGGGTGGAGGGATGGTGATTGGTGGGACCACACTTATGGTTCATCTTACAAGGGTACATGCGAATCTTTCTAAATGTAGAATATAAATGTCTTAACACAATAACAACAACAAAAAAATCTTTGAATTTTCATGAGTAAGCACATACATGTGATTCCCCACCTCTTAGAAATTCAGAATTTACAAACCAAAAGCAATATGGAAAGAAGAGTTACGGTAGAGTGATACAGGTAGGCACCTAACCATAACTGAAAAACCAATAAGGGGTAACTGACAGCTAGGAAGAAAATAAAATTAGCAAGTCTACAGAAACAGAAATGGAGCCTAGCTACATTCAGGATTTTCCACACTTTTACCTCTGTGCATGAAATCCATTCTTTAAGAAAGCACATCTGGAAGTTAAACAAAAGAAAATCCAAAAGCCAGGGCTCCTCATATTAGGGAAGAAGCTGGACTGGGAGGGGTGGTTGAGAGGAAGCAGGGTTTTGGATTGATGCTCCTCACAAGTATCTTGGGTGTGCACGTGTACTTACAGAAGGGAAGATAGGACGGTGCATAAGTAACTCCTTATCTCAGCTTTAAAAAAGGTTCTGTAATCCCCAAATTTCTGGTGATCATGGCAGCCCAGCCAGTGGCTCAAATGCAGACTTATGAGAAACCACGAGGCAGAATAATCCAGGGAAGTAGCTCCAAGCTTTCAAGACAGAAATTGTGAGTTTTTCTTTTAAGCTATTGTTTTCATTTGTTTTGTGTTGATGTAACAGAATACCACAGACTGGGTAATTTACTAAGAACAGAAATTGATTGCCACATAATTCTGGAAGAGGGGAAGTCTATGATATAGATGCCAGCAGGGTTGTTCTCTGTTTCCATGAAGGCACCTTAGGGGTGCATCTTTCAGACGGGAATCATGCTTTAATGTCAGCATTAATCCATTTACAAGGGTAGAACCTTCCTGACATAAACATTTCCCAAAAGGCCTCATCTCTCAGCACTGTTTCATTGGGGATTAAGTTTCTAACACATGAAGGGGGGAACACATTCTGACCACAACAGCCATTGAACTTCACGGTAATTCATTAATCAGCAACATGTAACCAGTATTTCAATTCTATTTATTTTCAACAATTTCCAAGTTAACTTCACAGGGAAAGGACACTCTTTCGACAAATGGTGTTGGCAAACTAGATATAAAAATAAAATCCTTGAGCCCATCCTCACACAAAGAGAAAGGACAGATTCAGAAATAAATGCTCAGACTATAAAACTTCCTGAAAAAAATACAAACTAATAACTACACTCTCTGAGATTAACCATTATTTCTTAGATTGGAATAAAGAAAACACCATTGGACATAAAAAATCTAATACATAGAAACTATGTATGGCACACCTCTTGGGGATGGGGCACCATCACAAGAGGGACTTTTTCTAAATGCAATCAGTTTAACCTAATTCTTTGTACCCCCAATGAATCCCAAAGAATTAAAAAGAAATGAAGAAAGAAGGATAAAAGGTTAAATGCAGTCATGAGGATCAGGCCCTGATCCAACAGGATTAGCATCCTTGTAAGAAGGAACTGTGGAGAGCTTGTTCTTGCTATCTCTTCCTCCCTTGCCCTCCCTCTCTCTCTTCCTCACTTTACTCCCTGGCTCCCTTTCTCTCACTCTCCCTTCCTCCCTCTCCCCTACCCTCCCATCCCCCAGAAACACAGTCAGGAATGGCTTTTTGTATATGTGAGGACACAGCAAGAAGGCAACTTTCAGCAATCCAACCCAAGAGGAGGGTCCTCATCAGAAACCAAATCACCTAGAACCTTGACCTTGGGCCTGTAGCCTCCAGAACTGTGGAAAAATAAATTTAAGCTGATTAAGCCACTCACACACAAAAACAGATTAATAAGAAGAAAAGTCAAACCATAGATAGGGAAAATATTTACACATCCTATCCTTAACAAATGGTTGGTATTGTCAATATATAATGAACTCCTATAACTCAACAATAAAATGTTACAAAGAATTTTATTTTTATCTGAACCCAGGTCAGACTCATTGTCTAGCTGTCCCTACCTTTTGGTTACCACATCCCTGAGTTCTAGGTGGACCCCATAAAAAATACTCCATGCTCAATTCTCCATGCACTTTTTTTTCCCCAAATGCAGATGAACATGGCAACTTTCTTCTATTATTTTTGTTGCCTCATCTAACTCCAATAAGAGTAGCCCACATAACAAAATGCCCCAACTATAGATGTTGGGGTGGATGTGGAGAGAAGGGAACACTTCTACACTGCTGTTGGGAATGCAAGCCAATACTTTCCTTTTTTTTTCTATTAATAATTTTTTTTATTAAGTCATAACTGTAAAGAAGTTTGGAGAACACTTAGGGAATTAGAAGCAGACCTGCCATTGGATCCTTGCAATTCCTTTACTGAGCGTGGCAAGTTTAGAAGATGTCAGAGCCACAGATGGAATGAGCTCAGGTCCCTGAAGTCCTGCTGAGAAGAGCTTTTCCACTGATTAGGAATGCCAGTTTTACTTTGAGAAAATCAAGTTTTGTTGGGTTGAACTACTGATACTATGGAGTTTCATTTGGTATAGTTGCTATATTATTTTTAAGTAATACTTTACCTCCTTCATGTTTACATGGATGGAGCCGGAAAATATTCTTCTTAGCAAAGTTTCTCAAGAATGGAAGAAAAAGTACCCAGTGTACTCAACCCTACTATGAAACTAATTTATAGCTTTCATAGGAGAGCTATAATTCTCTTAATAAAAAAATTAAAAAAAACATAATATATACAGGGTGTCAAATATGTCTACACATTGTGAGAAAGAAAAAAATATGTTAAAATTGTAATACTCCAGTCACATTTGACCTCTGCAAATACAAGAGGTGCTCGACATGACTTTTATTTGTCTTTTGTAATTGGTAAATGGTGAGTATTATAATTTTAATACAATGTTTTCCTTTCTTAAAATAGGCATCCTTGTTTGGCACCCTCTCATTGTCACCTCATATATTTATTCTAACTACGTCCTTGCCACAGTACTCAGATAATTACAGCTTTGGCACTGGAATAAGGAAATGTTGACTCCTGTGGAATTTTCTGAATTCATTTTTAAATATTAAAACTTTTTAGTCTTTTCACTATTATAACACCAGTAACATTTAGAGGGAAAAGACTAAATTAAAAGAGAGGGATATCATCTTGGTGTTTATTGGTAATTTATTGGTGATTTCTTTCTCAGTACATCCTCTACAATTGTAAAACTCAGGATTCACAAAGGATAAATGGCTTTCCTATTAGCATCCAAGTAGTAAATGGTGGACCCAAAATTTAAACTCTAGATGATCTAACTTCAAGTGGTGTGTTCATCCTGAGATGATGCTGCTCTTATAGAGGAGACAGAATGCAGGGGCCGCAGCTCTTTCTTCAGGCCCTGGAGTATACATGCTATACAGGAAGGACACAGCACGCAGGTGGTAGCTGTCAGCAAGTAGGGGTGTCCAACCTTTTAGCTGCTCTGGGCACACTGAAACAAAGAGTTGTCTTGGGTTGCATGTTAAATATACAAACACTAACCAAAGCTGATGAGCAAAGAAAAAGGTCCATGCATAATTTCATGATATCTGTCATTACAGATAAGCAAAATAGTCCTCACATAATCTGCATGTGGCCACAGGCTGCAGGTTGGACAACCCTCCTTGTTTATAAAGTCGCCATTACTCAGAAGATTGCACCTAAGGGCTCGGCGCCTGTGGCTCAAGCGGCTAAGGCGACAGCCACATACACCCAAGGTGGTGGGTTGAATCCCCAGCCCGGGCCCACCAAACAACAGATGGCTGCAACCAAAAGATGGCCAGGCGTTGTGGCGGGCGCCTGTAGTCCCAGCTACTTGGGAGGCGGAGACAGGAGACTCGCTTGAGCCCAGGAGTTGGAGGTTGCTGTGAGCGTGATGCCATGGCACTCTACCCAGGGGGATAGCTTGAGGCTCTGTCTCAAAAAAAAAAAAAAAAAGATTGCACCTAAGAAACTGTGAGTGGGAAGCTCAATTGACTTCACTAAGATGACAAAGCACCAGAATTCAAGCCCTGACGGTCTCGAGTCAAATATTAAGCATCCATGTCTTAATATTGCTCTTGAGCAAATTTGCTCCCCTGGTTTTAAAACTCACAAAGAACATGAACTGAATTTTCTGTTCTGTTGTTAATTTCTGATAATTATCTCAATGGATACAACCATCATTGAAAACAGACTATTTAGTAAGACAGACTCCATGGATGTATGACACAATAGCCTTTCTTCTCTGTTCAGCTTACTTTATTTGTATAATCAGCAACCACTCCTCATGCTAAGTGTAAGCAGCATGAAGCAGTAGTTTAAAAATCACAATTCATCCAAGGAGCACGCTGAGCAATTTTCTGTTATGAGCAGGGAGACGTGCTCTCTGGAAACTTTTAATTAAATGCTTTGTTTATATATTCACTTAATTAGGTGTGCAAAAAGATGTCTACAGAAATGTTTATTTAAATCATATTCCATCAGCCACGATTTCTCTGAGCTCTATACTCCATAGTTTGTATTTTGAGAGTACTAATGATTTTTAAGTTATATGGTTTTTAAAATGCATACGTGTCACTCATCCTGCCTCACATCAGAAAGCCCATTCTCCCTCTATCCTCACTTCTGTCTTTGAGAATTCCTGTTGTAACACAAGACACTCACTTTACAATCAGTGTTCCCCCAGCTCCCTCCTCTCCTCCTCTGCTCTTATTTCTTTTCTTTCAATATAACCTTGGGAGAGACAAAACGTAGGAAAAATTTGGAACTTGTGTTTGTTATTAAGCAGTTGAGATTTGCTGAAGGGGATTATGTTGCAGCTCAAATTGTTCTTTTATCTTCTAATTTTCTTTGTTTTGGTGACAAAAGGGACAAGCCTAAAGCTGAATAATCCTATTTGGGGGACAAATATATTAACGGAAGCATCTCATGTTTTCAGGGGTCCTTCCCTTGTTAATAGAAGAAAAAAAATTACAATTTACTGTGTGCTCTCTTGATGCTGGAATTGTACCAATCTCTTTAAATGGCAGGTTGGGTATGTTGAATTTAGTGCAATTCTTACAACCCTTTAAAGTTGATATTATTTTCATATTGTAGGTAAATTAACTGAGGCTTAGCACTCATTCATAATTCACCCCCTAACACTCAGCAAGTACACTTGGAGTAGTACAGGCTGAATCCATTTTATCTGTGTTTAAGGCCCTGGTCTTAACTATTTCAGTATATTGCTTCATATATGTGCCAATCAAAGTGGATTAATTATTCTCAAAGCTTTTTTTTGTTGTTGTTCAGATCTCAAGCCCTTTTATAACTGAGAGGTAGTAACGAACAATTCTCTCCTTCCATTGGTCTTCCTAAATGAAGCATATTTGTAATGATGTGTGTTTCTTTCTTAGAGGAAAGATTCCCTTTGTCTGCTTACTATTTTTTAAATTCTGTTTTCACAGTTATTAGAAAGCATTTTATTTTTCCTTCCATTTTTCTTAAATTCTACTTTTTCCCACCCCGTTGTTTGAGGAAATAGATACTACATGCACACATTACTTTCTTAAACTTGATTTCAAAGACAAATACCATATTCAATTGTGTTTTAAAAAAATACTTTAGTATATGTTATACATACAGGTATTAGTGGGAAGATACTTGAACAATTTTAATCAATATTTCTCCTTGTAGGGTTTTTTCTAAAAGTGACTTTAAAACAAATCATCTGTGTAGGGTCTTAATGTTCATTGAGGCAGATCTGAGATTAGAAAAAGGGTACCCCGTCTTTGTTATTGACTTTCATGTTAACAGTCCACACTGGCCTTATGCCGGATAAATTCTCACCTTCTGTTCTTTTCCCAGAAACCTTCTCAACCTTGCCTTACCTCTTCCAAGCCTATTCAGGGTGGGCAGTTCTCAGGTTATTCATTAGTGCAACAGGCCCCTCCATCGCACTTGCAGACGATCGACTCCCTTACCCTGTTCTGCTTTCTTCTTTTTTCCATAGCACTTATCATTTTCTAACTTGTCATCTACTTATTTCTTTTTCTCAATGTCTATCTCTTTTCTCCCATCATCATGTTTGTTTTAGTACGAATTTTCTCCATTTTGTTCATACAAATGTTCATAGCAGCATTATTTATAATAACCAAAAAGTGCAAACCATCCATGTGCAGATCAACTTGCTAATTACCAGAATGTGGTATATCCATACAATGGAATACCATTCAGCAAGGAAAATGAGTGAAATACCAATACATGCTACAGCATAGATAGTTTCAATAAACACATGAACAGAGAGAAGTCACACAAAATAGACCATATTATCTTATGATTCCATTTGCACAAGCTATTCAAGATTTTCACATTTTATAGACACAAAAATAGATTGTGACTTCCTGGCGATAGAAGGAGAGATGAAGATTAACTTTGGATGGGGATGAAGATTTTTATCAGAATGTTAAAAGTGTTCTAAAACAAAACCATAGAAAAGTGTGGTTACACAACTCAACAAATTTAAAAATATTTTTGAATAGTACTCCAAAAATTGGAGAGCCTTATTAGATATAAATAATGATTTACATATTATTAATGTCAATTACGCCTCAACAGAGTTGTTAAAAAAATAGGATATTTGTAGAGATCAGTACAGAACCTCATCCCTGACCATCTGGGAGGTCAGAATGGGGTGGAGAATAGGACACTGGTGGCAGCACACTTCTGAGCAGACTCCATCAGTGCAGCTCAGGTTCTTGTTACAAAGTGAGGCCTGCTCACGAATCTGCACCAGCAGGACCAGAAGATCACTTCCTTCCTTTTGATATTCAATTTCAATTGCATGTTACAGGTACCTTCTCTATGTATGTGTGCTAGATACTGAATCATTTTTCCTTTTTTAGATTCTTTTCCTCATCATTTCTAGTGCTCTCTACATGTAGGTCCTATTTTTGATAGGAAATCACAATTTAACCCACATCTTTACAAACACTGGTGTATATCAAATATCCAGCACACAATAAACATCCACTTTGGCCACAGCTCACAGAATCTTTTGTATTCCTATTTAATCATTTTGCCTTTTGAGGTGTGAGAAATGAAATTTATGGCTGGATGGTTCATGATTTTCAGTCTTCCATGTGAATCGTAATACTCGTCTTTAATGAGCTGTATTGATCGACTGTGACTGTAACTTGATAGGAAACATAGAAATGGCTTTTCTGGTGTCTTTTTACTACCTTAGTGATTGACAGGTTTACATTTAAGTCTATGCCATTAACCTCAGAGCAGATATTTTTCTCTTCTAATAATTTATAATGAAACATTTTGCTCCACCACTCCTTACACAATAATTATTTATTAAGCAATTACTCCATGTTAAAAATTGTTTTAGGACATGAGCATATAGCCACAAAAAATGGATCAGAACCCTTACCCTTATCGAGCAGGCATTTTAGCGCAGGTTGTCAGCTTCTATGTAGCCCAATAAGCTGTTCACTGCACAGCCATACATATGAACAGCATTCTTGAATGGCCTGTGATGTGTCAACCCTTGATGGGAAGAAACAGATAATTACAAATAAGTAAATAAACAATCAATAAGAAGTGGTATGTATACTTTGTTTGAGGAACTTCTTTATACAATAAACAAGACCAACAAAGATCCTAATGTTCATGGCTTCTATCTAGTTAATATGTGTATAATATTACAATGTAATTAGCTCTGTTAGAAAAAATATTCAGTACATTTTAAGGAGAAGATAGTGTCCAAGAAAAATATATGGTCAGGGTAGGTATTTGAACAAAGAATTGAAGAACATAATAGAAATAGCCACATAAATATCTAGGGGAAGATAAAAAAGTCACCTCTAGTGGAGTATAATTGGCAGGTTCTAGAAAGAGCAAACAGAAAGTCCAGTGCTAGAATTAAGGAAGGGAAGAGTACAAAGAGATGATATCAGAGTACTAGGAGGCCATATCCCAGCCTCATGAACCTTTATAAAGACTTGGAATAAAGGGCACATGTGAATCTTTCTAAATGTAGAGTATAAATGTCTTTTTTTTTTTTTTTTGAGATAGAGCCTCAAGCTGTCCCTCTGGGCAGAGTGCTACAGCTCACAGCAACCTCCAACTCCTGGGCTCAAGCGAGTCTCCTGCCTCCGCCTCCCAAGTAGCTGGGACCACAGGCGCCTTCTACAACGCCTGGCTATTTTTTGGTTGCAGCTGTCATTGTTGTTTGGCGGGTCCAGGCTGGGGATTCGAACCCGCCACCTTAGGGGTACGTGGCTGGCGCCTTAGCCAGTTGAGCTATAGGCGCCGAGCCGAGTATAAATGTCTTAACACAATAACTAAGAAAATGTCATGAAGACTATGGAGATCAGTTTCATGAAAGTATTTCAGATTGTGTGCAGAACCAGCACACTGTACCCCATGACTGCATTAATGTGCGCAGCTATGATTTAATTTTAAAAAACCTTGGAATTGATTCTGAATGAAAGAACTCATTGACAGTGACACAACCTGAGTAGGTTTTATAACTAATGTGGATTGCCATTTTGAGAATAGGTTATAAAAGAGCAAAGACAGAAGAAAAAAGATAAAATGAAATTAATCCATGTCCACCATGATAGCATCTTGGACCAGGGTGTTAATGCAAAAGGCGCTGGGTGGCGACGTTCTACGTAAACTAGTGATGAGGCCAACAAGATTTCCTGTAGAACCACATTTGTGCCATGCACAAGAGAGACAATGACTTTGAAATTTTGGCCTGAACAACTTTTCAGGGATGTTGTCAACAAGTGAAATGCCAGCTGTGATAGGTGCACATTGTCGGGGAAGATAAAATTAAGTAAGATTTTACATGGGTGGATATGGGAGTCCCCTCTATTAGGCTTTAATATAAGACATAGAAAAGTAATGAAAAACACCAAAACGCCAAAATCAAGGCCTTCAAAGTGTGGAAAGCTGAGTTCTTTATTAGCTATACTACACAGGTCTCTCACCTAACCGTCATCTACTCCTCAGCATCAACCTTCAGTAACACCACCATCGGCCACTACTGCATAAACACTCAGATGCAGGCAGCAGATTTTTCCTTCCTGCCTTGAGCATTTTGACCCCTCATCTCACTTATTCTATTTTTTAAAGAATTCCCCATGTTTATTCATTCATTAAAAATGTGCTGAGTATAATCTTTGTGCCAAGCTCTGGGTGGAAAGATGTACATATAACAAGGACTTAGAAAAAAATAAAATAAAAGCCCTCCCACTTTCACTAAACTTTTCCCATTCCCAGAGCAGATGCTTTAGTTAGGTTCTCATTACATTTATTTTTTTCCAGTAAGGTAGTTTTCCATTGATCTCCTGCCCCCACTCTCACTGTTCCAATCTCTTCTCTGTTCTGGCATCAGAGTGACAGTGAGATATATATAAATCTGCGGACATTAAACCTTTGATTTCTCCTACACTTTATTAATTGAAAATGATACAAATAGCTCCAATGGCCAAAACTAAAATGAGAATCGTTAGATACATACAGTGGAAGAGTCCAGGAATATGTTGGGCTTCAAGAAAAGACTTATCCAAGGGGGGCAGCTGTGGCTCAAAGGAGTAGGGCATCAGCCCCATATGCTGGAGGTGGTGGCAGGTTCAAATCCAGCCCTGGCCAAAATCTGCAAAAAAAAGAAAAGAAAAGACTTATCCAAATCTTCCAGCGACATTGAAGGACTCAGTCTGTCTTTATCATGAGCTTTGCTTTGCAACATATCAGCTTTTTTACTAGGCAGCCTTTATCACACAGCATGATGGCTGCACCTTCCTTATTGCAGTAACTTTTACTGAATTAATAAATCTTCAGTAAAGGAATGATACAACTTTCAACTTCATGTTACAAGCTATGAGGGTAGGACTCATTTTCAATTTTTCTTCTTCTGTTTTTGATAGATTAGTTTGATGTTTGTGGAAAAATAAAACTGCCCTAGGTACTACTAACAATAAATCTCACTCATGGTTCCCTATGCATTGGTTTCTATTATTTCTCAATGTTTGGATGCAACATATTTTCTTGTTACTGTGATATGAGTTGTCAAAGGTTAGAAAGGACCAGTATTTAAACAGCTTCAATAAATGAAAATAGATTCCCCCAAAGCCCTGTAAGGCAGGTGTAAAAATATAGAGGGCTATTTGGCCAGATAGCCATTGCGGTCCATCTTCTCACTGACCCCAAAAGCTATTAAAGTAAGGACCAAAGACAAACAATTATTACAAGTTTCTTTCACGAAGGACCCATTTCTGGCCATGTAATAAAAGAAAGTGACACCTTTGTTCTTCCCACATGTGAAAGATTAGGAAAGAGGTTTAGAACTGAAGTCTGGAAGAAAGGAAGGCAGAAGGAGGAGCCCAGTAGTGGGTTTTAAGAGAGGAGCTACTAGTGTAAATCGACAGAAAATTACCAAGTTATTATTTTAAAAATCTTGATGACAGAATTTCATGATCAGACAGGACATCGGATATCACTCATTTAGTTGTCCTAATGTTAGGAACTTGGAGCCCACAGGCCATAAGCAGTGATGCAACATCACACAGCAAATGACAGGTATGGCCTGTGATGTGGGGTCTGGTAGCCTTTCTGGTAAACCGCAATTATATTGCGCTGCTTCATAAAAGGACAGTAAGTAACATTTTATAAAATGTCCATGAAGAAAATGGTTATTAAAATAGAAATATAGGAATTCCATATGAGGAACTACACATAGAAGATTTTAACCATTGACACTTCATGTCCTGTGTGATAACAACGTGATATTCCTAAGGATAGGCTGAGTGTGGTGGCTCATGCCTACCCATCACTTGAACTCAGGAGTTCAAGACCAGCCTGGGCAAGAGTGAGACCCTGTATCTATTAAAAATGGAAAAACTAGCCAAGCGTGGTGGCAGGTATTTGTAGTCCCAGCTACTTGGGAGGCTGACGCAAGAGGATCAGTTGAGTCCAGGAGTTTGTGGTTGTTGGGAACTATGACTCCAAAGCATTCTACCAAGGATGACAGTGAGACTGTCTCAAAAAGGAATAAATATATATATATATATATATAATTCATATATATATAAATACATTACTTCAAGCATAGATAGATAGATAGATAGATAGATCATTACAGGGGTCATGCTCCAAAGTACTGCATGGCTTTGAGGAGGCGGAGAGTGTTTGAGGTCAGTGCTCAGGATAAACCCCTATCCTTGCACATCCTGGCCGTAATGACATGCCAGCTAACTATGACAAGCTGGAAAGAATCTTTTCCCATGAATTAAATGTCCTTTCTTCCCTCTCCTCTGTGTGTGTCTGTGCATCTTTGTGTATAATTTCAACTACCTCCACTTCAAATACAAATTAAAAATAGAAAATATTGTGACAACTGAAGAAGGTACTATTAGAGCCGTAAAATTTATGCCTTCAAGAGCTGACTGTAAAATGTGACCTTGGATAAATCAGTTTTCATGGGAGAATCCCAGTTTCTCTCAAAGTGCAAAAGTGCAATAAAAGCCCAGTGAAAATGATCCCTTAGGTCATCCTTTTGTCCTATTTTCGAAGTCCTGCAAGCGTGAAGTCAGCAGCCACTGCATGTGGGAGCTGCAGCCCCATTCCACTCAGGCCCCTGGTAGTCCTTGGACTCAAAGGGTTCTTTGATCACGGATGCTGGTGTGATCCTATTTTATTTATTTATTTATTTTTGAGACGGAGCCTCAAGCTGTCACCCTGGGTATAGTGCCATGTCATCACAGCTCACAGCAACCTCCAACTCCTGGGCTAAAGCAATTCTCCTGCCTCCCCCTCCCAAGTAGCTGGGACTATAGGTGCCCGCCACAATGCCTGCTGTTTTTTGGTTGCAGCCATCACTGTAGTTTGACAGGATTCTACCCAGCAGCTCAGGTGTATGTGGCTGGCGCCTTAGCCGCTCGAGCCACAGGTGCCAAGCCTGTGATCCTATTTTAATCACATCTTTCATTTACTTTGGGAAGTGTATGCTTTGCTCTGCTTCCTACACCTACCATACGCTTTATACAGGCGTTTGAATAGGTTAACTTCATTTTTTAACTTTCTAAATTATGTCAATAAATTCCGATTGATGTTATTTTTGGAACCTTATTTTAAAATGTGTGACCGCTGCCAACCTCCCCTGGGCCTTTTGCATCACTCCTTGCCCAGGAGTTAATAGTGCATAAAGCTTAAGAAAATTCCCTGGGTTCTCACACTAGCCTTCGTCAACTAAGTGCCTCTGTCCAAGGGTCAGATAACCTCTGATGTCTCTGAATTTCTATCTAGAGATGGCTCCAAAGTGGATCCTTATTTTACTCTGAAATGTTAACATTTCAAAATCTATATAACTCTGTCTCTAGAGTTAGGTAAATCTCTTTGGGATTCTTGCATTCGGTTGAAAGTTGTAAATTAATTTCTCACGGCTTGCTTTTAGCTCAGAATCTCAAGTTTTTCACAAAATTTTATTCAGAACATCCTAACTCCCCCCAAACAAAAGTATTTTATCCATAACTTGAAATCATATTCCATGTTATTAATATATTTCAGTTTGTTTCACCCATTGGATTGGTTCCAGTTTTCAGCTATTGCTAATAAAGCTACCATCTGCATTCATGTAAAATCTGTATGTGAACATAAGTTTTAATTTTTCTGGCGTAAATACCTAAGAGTACAATTATCAAGTGGTGTGGTAACTGCACACCACAGTTTCTTGTATAAGAAACTGCAAAATGGTTTCCAAAGTGGTTGCACCATACATTGTTGTAAAATATTTTAACCACAAGCAAATTACACCACTGTCTGTCTCCACCTGGTATTTTATCATACTTTCCCGGCAAGGAACAATGGAGCAACCGTGGGGAATTTTGTGATCTGGGTTAGGGAAAGAGAGTGAAAGATACCTTTAAGGTGGGTTTAGTGACGTACAATTATGTGGCTCAAAATTATATCTAAACATAGTTAGGAATTTCAGTGTAAGAAAGGCTTTCAGGAATAATTTTACGACTGTGTATCAATTCAAATGATGCTTTCCAATGAAGGTACTTCATAAGACCACATTCTAGCCACTGAGAGTATGTATATGTGTACAGTTCTTCCAGATGGTATATCTCATATACTTAAAACACCTTTTTATAAAGGATTTCCCCAAATTTGACAACATATCTAAAATTTAATAGAATGCAATTTTAGTTATATAATGCAAATTATGCTTCTATAATTATCAATAATACAAAAACAATTTCAACCAACTATGCTAGATAAAACATTTTTTATTTCCCTATGAAATAACAGAATAACATTTTTTCTTGTCTTAGATGGCAATCAAAAAGCATGCAGATAAGCTACGTATTATAAAGGTATGTCATACAGACCATTAATAAAAAGAGGACATTTTTCTTTTTTGACTTTTATTAGTTAGCATTTTATAATTTGTACTGTATTATAAATTATTTTATTTTCAAATGTACATAGCTTACATGCTGAATTTTGTTCTCGTAATTTTCTATATGCTTTCTCAAAATAGTTCCCAAACTGTACTATGTATGAACGTTAGGGTTCAAAAAACCTGAATCCATCCTTGCTTATAATGTCTAAGTTGTCAGAAATTGATACACATTAAAAATTGACAAAGAAATGGCCCAAATTAGTTGAGCATACTTCTGATGCTAGGTTCCTTTAGAGATTTTAGTATCTTAATATATCTAAGAATTGGTAAACATAACCACTTCACTAATCTAGAATAAGAATGTCTAAACAGAGTTCAAACCATCTGTAAGAAATGATATTACTACTACTAGCTAGTTAGCTAGTGTGAATTACTTCTAATAATTAGTATATATTCTATTTTTAACTTAAATGATAACTTCAGATTTTTAACATTTAATTCAATTATTTTAAGAAATATCTTAGTAATAAGAGAAACGATTATAATTAAATTTCATTTTACACATGGGCAAAGGGAAAATCAGCTTTATTCAATGACTTTCTTTTGGTAATAGAATTAATGTGGAACAGAAAAAAAATGACCTAAACTCTCTCGACACCCAAAGCCCATGCTTAATTCATCATTTCTTATTAGATCCAGATACAAGAAGAAAGGTTTACTGCCAATACTCTGACAGATAACAAATTATAAGGTAAATATCTTTAATTAAAAATGCTAAAACCATCTTTTAGAATGAATGTCAAAGTTGACCCTATTCCAACATGGAATTTATTCTTAGAGTTTTTATGTTAAGCGAAGCAAGTAAAATACGGTGTTAATTATAGTCTGAAATGGTGAGAAAATGTACACTGGAGCTGAGTTGACTAATTCACAAGGTTTCCTTAAGATCTCACATGATTTTAATATGAAGTAAGAACATATGGGAAACCCATTATCTTCCTGGGACCACGGAATTGTTTTTCCATTAACTGGTTTTTCCATTTTCACCTCCACAATCTTAAATGGTAACTAATCTCTCTAATTCTTTTTCTTTATTTATCTTCTTTATATCACTATTATAATATTTATCACAATCTGGTCTGTATGAAATATTATTCATCCATTCATTTATTTAATTAATATTTTGCATTTGGCATGTCCCAAACATTGTGTTAAGCACTGAGGTAGAGATGTGAATTAAATAAACAAAAATTTGGTACCTATGCATATTTCTTTATTATGAAAATAGGAGCTCCTGTGGGATGGGACTATTTTCTCAAAATATGTCTGGAAAAGATCAAGAAAATGAAAAGCACAGGTGTTGAGTTGACTCTTCTAAGTTGAGGACAAGATTAAATAGAAATAGGGAATGATTTGAGAGAAAAAAATTGCTGTTGCTACTTTAAGATTTTTTCATACAAATCCTTACATTAGCTTTATGCAGAAAGTAATATCACTATCTCTATTTTGTAGATGAAGAAGACAAGCCCGTAGAGGATAAGTGATTTGCTTAAGGTCAAAGCACGGTTGTGAATTTCACAGATAATATAGCCTAGTAGTTCATGCTGTTAGCCTCACTTTATTCAGCTAGAGATGGCAGATTGAGGACAAATTTTTTACATAGTTGATGATGAAAGCTTTTACCTAGTTGACCTGTGCTACTTAATTTACTAGCCCAAAGAGATTGTTCCATAAGGGAGAGGCATTATGCCATTACAATTTTAGGAAGCTAAAGCTGGCAGCAGGCTGGAGAAGTCTCAAAGTAGCCATCTAAAAATATACCACACAATGCTGACACCTATATGTAATCCATGTCATGTAATAAGCATTTCCTTGATCTCTGCAGTGTAAAACATGCCTGCTTACTATGATTTCCATTTTTCCTTATAGTCTAAGATTTTTTTCTAATAGATGTTTATTTTAAATTCTGAAATATGTATCTGAAAATACACTGCCTGTGACAAGTGGATGATGTTGTTTTGACTGGGATATAGTTTTTTATTTTTTTTTAAAGCTATAGACAAATCATATAGAATTTTTTCTAAGCAGATTTCAAGGTGATTCCTTTTGTCTAACTTCTAGGAACAGTAGTTTCTCCAAAGCTAAGCCTCAATTCTAAATATTTCTTGAAACTTATATTTCCTAGGTATATTTAGTGTCTTTTTTTTTCTTTAAGAGTTCTGTAGTATTTTTAGTGCTGTGCCAACTGTTAATAATATACTTTCAATTGTAGATATTTGCATGATTCAATGTCCTTCCTTGAATAGGAGATTTTTGAGAACAAGAACAATGTTAAGTTATGCCCTCTATTCATAGCACCTAGCATAAGGGAGGTGCTCAATAAATGTTTGCTCTACTGAATTATTAAAAAGAGTACAATATTAACTAGGGAGTTATGGTGAGGCCTGTGTCTTCAAAGAGCAAAGAGAAGTATCCCCGTTCTTATGTGTGACTCAGTCTTTGACGGGTTCACAGTGTGAAGTGTACAGAGTTATTTGAATTAGTGGGGAGAGGGCGGAATGGAAGAGAATGGGGGGTCATGATGTACGTATGGCACACCTCTAGGGGGCACAACACAATTATAAGAGGGACTTCCCCTAACAAACGCAATTAATGTGACCTAATTCTTTGTACCCTCAATGAATCCCAAACAATAAAAAAAGAATACGTAATTTTAGTGTATATAAATGCCATACTTCAATGCATGTAAAGTTCAAGAACAAACAAAACTGGTCTAAGGGGTTAGCAGTCAGGGCAGTAATTGATTCCTAGGGGAGAAAAACAGAACAGAAGGAGGCATAGAGGGCTTCCAGAATACTGGCAATATTATACTTCTTGACATCAGCAAGAGTCACACAGGTTTATTTATTTCATAATCATTTTATGATAATTCATTGAGCTACAGACTCAAGATGCGTGCACCCTTCAGCTAATGTGTATATGCACATGTGTTCGTGTGTATGCTTATATAAATGTGTGGTTTTTCTTTCTTTTTTTTTTTTTTCTGGACTAGATCTTGTCTTTTCATTTCTCCTATCTATGCAATCTGAAAGCGTCTGATTTTAATAAGTGACAATGCAACGTATTAAAAAATATGTCACTGCATCACAGCTTAGTTCAATATTTGGGATTCATGAAATTTTACAACACCTACTGAATATTTTGTAAGTATTCTGTAAAGTTTTATAATGACTATTTGGTGAATAAAGATACATTCAGTAACCAAAAAAAAAAAAAAATACCACTAAGCTTAGCAATTATGTAATCATTGGTGACCAAGAAAAGAGAGATGGTAAGCAAGAAATGCCAAGTTAGGTGCTATGATTTTGAGGCGAGAACTTCCCCGAAACTGCTGAAGAAATTAGTATTATCATTGTACCTTGCTCTTTCTGTAATTTAAAATCACTGCCTTTCGCTTCACCCTGCCTTTGTGATGTTAAGCCTCTGCTACTTTATACCGAGCGATTAAATGCAATTTAAGGTTTAACATTTTTAATAGAATGAAGTCAATGTTCTCTTGCTTTACAACGCTTCTATAATTTATCTTTAGTTTTCCATGAACAGAGTCGGGTGGGAAGATAATAACCACAGCTGGAGGTTTACCTCAAGATTGGAACATTTTAGTTCAACTGTGAATTTAACTGGGCCTTTGTAGCTCAACGTCTTTGCATCCTAATTTCATGCTATTCAGGGTTCAGAAGGAGTGATTCTTTTTTTTTTTTCTGAGCCTGTATGTCCCTTAATCTCTGATGTCACTCATCCACTTTTGACCTTGGCTTAAGAACTTACAGATTCTTGCTCAGTTCTTTTATTGTTGAAATTGGTCAAAATTATCCAATATATACAAAACCCTCACTGTTTTCAACAATTTTCTTATTTTCTACAACCCACATAAGCAAATGTGTCTATTTTACCAAACATTTTTTTTTTTACTAAGGCATAATTAGTTTCTCCCATACACCACTTTGATCCTCACCACATACATACCAAGATTTTTAAAAATCCAAATATTCTAACTCTGTTGTTGAAATAGAACTCCACTCCAAAGTGTTAATTTTGTACGACTTAAGGCACTGCTGGGTAACTAAAGTAATAAACTACTAAATGTCAGTGGCATAAAGCAATAGATATTTATTTCTTACATAAAATCCAAAACAGAAAAGTGAATATCCTTGATTGGTAAGCAGATTTAATCTTAGTCATAATTTATGAAATCATTTTTTTCTACCTGGGTCTCTGCCACATTTAATATATGGGTCTCAGAGTTACAGTTTTCACCTGCATCCAAAGAGAAGCACAAATAATGTGGAGACTCACACGTAAAAAATATCCATGAGCCAGGTTTGGATGGGCTTGCATCATTTCCACTCACATTTCATTGGCTAGAATTTGGTCATATCATTCTGTTTTAATTGCAAAGAAAGCTGAATAAAGACAGAATGGCATTTGGGCCATGCATAGTCTTATCTTTTTAGAAAAATATACAATTGCGCTACCTAATTGTTACATATAGTATGGATTGCACTGGTGATTAATTGCCGAAATAATTACAGTAGAGTCCTTAAAGAAGGTGCTATTTAAGTTGTGGTTGAAACACTAGGATTCAATGGAGTTGGTGACAGAGGGGAGGTGCAGCAGGGTTATGAGATTGGGTTGGGACTGAGCTGCTTTGTCTATGGAGAGTGGTATTAACTTGTCCTGCCTGCCTCACAAAGTCGTAAGTGTGAAATTTTAGACCTATTGTCTTAATGAAACAGAATTACAAAAGAGCACAATATTAATTGGGGAGTTACGGTGGGGCCTGTGTTTTCAGAGAGCAAAAAGAAGTATCCCCATCCTTATGTGCGACTCAACTTTCCAGGCATTCATAGTATGAAGTGCACAGAGATATTTGAGTTAGTTGGATGGAACTAAACTAGGCTCAAGTTTTTTTTATATTTTCCAATGGGCTATCAAAATGGTCTCAAGAAATGAATTGTAAAGAATAATTATTGTATCAAAATGTTGGAAAATTTTAGATATTGATCCTTTGATTTTCCTATTTAAAGAAGTTTTACCAGCATATTTATGTATATAATTATATATTTTAGGAGGCAGGTTGTATCAAATAAACACATAAGCCTGTCTTCACTCCAGCTACGTTAGATAGATCACCCTGGAAATTTCATTGAAAAACAAAACTTCTGGATTTTCCTTAATTTTGTTTTTTAACTAAGGATGTGGATATTTTTACTAGAATCATCTACCTTGGATAGCTTCACCTTGACAGCAGGTGCCCATTTTGTTACTTTTTATTTGCCCTTATGCAAATTTGTCAGAATTTTAAAATGTCAAAAAGTGCAGGAGAATATCTATTCTAATCCTATCTATCTATCTATAGGATAGAATATCTATCTATATAATTCCTATTATAAGGATAATTGAAAACAAAGGCATTCAGGGATGTAACTGAGGACATCCAGGGTATTGCTGGAATAGGAGCCAACTTTAGACCTCATTCAAACACATGCTATTAAAAGAAAAGCACAACCTTCTCTTGTTTTCTTTTTTATGCCTGATTTTTCTCCATACTCCTAAACGTCCCTGATCAAAAGGTATTTAACATTTCTTGCTGATAAACTTGCCAACTATTTGGTTAACACAAATACTTATTTTTTTAAAAAATAGTGGTATTCTTTTACTTCCCACATTTTAAAATTATATTTAACAATCTATGATGACTGTGCACGCACTTTCTCTCTCTCTCTCTCTCACACACACACACACACACACACTTATAAATTGGAAGGTTTTTTAGTTGTTATGGTTAATAGCTTTCCCAAATCATTCCACATCTCTTTAATACATTTTGAATGGACATCTGGGACATTGACTAGAATGGTAAATAGCTGGTGTGTTCACTGGAAAGACAGTGAACTAACTGTATTCCCATTTTTGAGGTAAAATGGCCAATTTTGTAGCGTTCAACTGATAGGTAACATTGTGATTGTGGATAATAATAAAATAGGGAAGGTATGTACACTGGTTTTTGAAATAAAGGACAAGATCCACATAGAGTGATAGTGGGGTAGGTTTTCCAGGGACCAAAACTTGCCATCATCACAAATAGACTATTCAGAATAAACAAGTCATTCACTGCTGGCTGGTACTTACAGTGATGGGGGCTGGGGGAGGGATTAACTATCATTGCTAAGCAACTATGTACATTGTCTAAAAGAGAAAAAGATCATATATTTATAAGGAGCTGCTTAAATTACTTTTATTCAATTTGGTTCACTCATGTTCAGTCTCTGGGCATTTAATAGTACAATGTAAAGTCACTGACCATGTATTTTTCACAAATAATATTTGCTTTTATTGGATAGTTCCTCCACGAAGACTTACTAAGACCATTTGCCTCATTCCAATGAAGTTATTCACCAGAGTTTCCAAGGTATAAAGTATATTTAAGCTTGACATACAGCTAATCACCTGTGCATGTTAACAACAGAATCAGATAGATATTTATTTGATACATTGAATTAATTTCATCAAATGTTAACTGTAACCAGGACCTGTTCCTGGCTCTAGTCTATCAGAAGCAACACTCAAATACCCAGTCAGTGGGTGGGGCCAGGGAGAGCCCAGAACTCCTTATTCTCCATTACAGTGGAGGCTGTTGGAGGAGTGAGGCTGAGTGGGTCAGGGTTGAAAAAGCCTAGGTCACGCTCCAGAAAGGGAGCGTTCCAAGAGCTTTCTCAGCAGGGGATGAGTGTCAGCTCCAAGGCTGCTGGGAAAAGCCACCAGGGAGGGGCTGAAGCAGCCCTGCCAAACCAGAATGTCTGCTCATGCAGAAGGGGCCATCTAGGATTCACCTTCTGGTACATGAGAGTGAGTTTTCCTCTTCTCCCACTTCCTTTGCCCCGCAGATCTCCTTCCAGCATCTAGCCTCATGCAGCTGCCCAAACTGACTGAGTTCTCCAGCAATGCCATGGCAGTCTGCAGTTTGCCTGCCGGGGATGCTGCCCCAGACTGTAGCATGACTTTCCTGCTGGGGGAAGAGTGCCCTGTGAATATGCAGCACATCGGTCCACACTGCACTTTTAGTTCTGCCCCTGTGGGCTCCTTTGCCTCCCAAATTTAGTTCATAAGCCTCCCCTGCAGCAGCACAGTCAAGTTCTTGCGGTGTGGGGTTTGACATATGGGCCTATTCCTTGGTCCCCTCCAAATTCAATCCCTAACTGTACAAGAAAGAAGTATGCTTGAGTTGCTGATGGAGTGCCCAAGAAGGTTTAGTGTTCTTCCTTCATCATGTGCCCTACTTTGCTGGAGCAGTCAGGAGTGCAGCACCAGGGAAGATCAGTGTGCAGGGAGCTCACAGAGAACCCACTGGTCCCCTGCAGGTCTGTAAGAGGAAACATGTGAGTTCTACTCTGCAGAAGCCTCAGCATGGTGGCTGCACCAGTAGAGGGTAAGCAGCAGCTCCCTAAGTCTCAGCTCCTTCATTCCATTCCCATTGGAACTGGGGCTTGGCAGCAGTGGGTAAGGGAGGGGAGTGGGAGGAAAAGTTTGAATCCAGGAGAGCTGATACTCTGATCCTCTCTCTCCCCTCTCTTCTGAAGGCAGCACACCTGGAATATCCAAGCTCTGGGGTCACACACTTCCCCTGGAACCCACGGGCCCCTGTGGACCCAGCAGTCTGAGCAGGAATTGAGAAATGTTTGTGTAGAGAGGAGTGACATCAAACCCGAAGGGCTGAAGCTCCCCACGTTATGTCCCATGCAGCACAGAGAAAATTGGACCCCACTTCTGATGCAATTAATCAATAAGAATTTATTGATAATTTGATACACCTGCAGGTGCACCTACATGGGGCTGTTGTGGTGGGCCAACAAGCAGCCATGAATGGCAAATGCAAAAGGCTTATATACTGTGATTCTTGCTGAAGCAAGCAAGCTTGTACAAAAGCTAAATCATTGCAGTTACAGCACAACTCAGCACAGCTTCAGGGGTCACAAGGTAAGGGTACATGCATTAGTTCATAACAACTCAGCATAACCCAAAGGTCACAAGGCAGGGGTACATACATTTGCTCATAAGGAGTTACCCCACTCAGGGCGGAGGTACATGCTGACTTAGGGTACATGAACTCACAAATCACAAAATACAGTTCAGAGGGGTGCAGAGCAGGGGTACATAGTTCAACCTAAGTTCAGAAAGTTTCCAAAGAACTCAGGACTTTCCATCTAGGGCTCAACCCCTCCCTAGGGTGACTAGATTTTAACATTGGTACATTGGTAACGCGGGACAACATGGGGGGTGGGGGGGGGTCAGGGCCTGATAACAATGTAAACTTTGATAAGCAGTTCTCGATAATCACATCTCAACAATTATTTATTATTACAGTTTAACATTATAAAATTAACAAAAATAATATAAAACTCATATTCTGGAGAAATAGCCACATGGCAGCCGAAAACCGTATATTCCCTTCCTGTTCTCCCGCCCGTTCCTGAATTCTTTCGAAAAATCGGGACTTTTTTAAAACGCTGCAGGACGCGGGACAAATTGTTCAAAAGCAGGACTGTCCGGCCAAAAGCGGGACGTCTGGTAACCCTAGCCCCTTCCTGTGCTCAACCCCTCCCCGCATACTTCCTTAATTTCAAACTGCTTCTCCACCCTTAAGGAGGCTGGGACTAAAAGGCTTAGGAGAGGTTTCCTTTTCAAAGGTAGGGGGCTTGTTCCCCACTGGTCTTAGGGGGAATCAAGGGGTCTGGGTCATCACACCCAAGGGCCACAGGCACATAATAGGTGGAGCAGCAGCAAGGCACCTGCCATCTTGGTGGGTCTGTGGGGATGGGGGAGACTCTGAGGGGCTGCCAGGCTGGTGCTTTGTTCTCAAGAAGCTCCTAGTTCCACACAGCAGCCGCCGAGCGGCTAAGTAGGTAAAGAAGCTCTCCAGCAGCTTGGGAGCCTGAAGTCTGCCAGAGGTGTGAGCAGAGGAGAAACAAACCCCCAACCTACCCTTTACATGGAGCTCCAAGATTCTAGGGGGTTGGTCTCTGCTGAAATCTTGGTTTGATTCTACAATTTCTTCCCATGGCGTGTCCTATCAGTTCTGGCACTTTCCCATCACAATTACACCTGGGGTATTTTTTTTTTTTTAATTGAAACTTTTCCTTCTTTCTGAGATGATCCTGCAACCAATGTCTCTAGTCATCCACTTTGCCTACCTCTCTAAAACTTCTCAACAAGAGATTCCTGAAGTTCATTAACATGCA
This sequence comes from Otolemur garnettii, assembly GCF_000181295.1. Classification (NCBI taxonomy): domain Eukaryota; kingdom Metazoa; phylum Chordata; class Mammalia; order Primates; family Galagidae; genus Otolemur; species Otolemur garnettii. The sequence continues at coordinate 51,423,136 of NW_003852396.1, forward strand.
TATTCAAGGAAAAGACCTCTTTTCTTCCCTGTTTTCTCCTCAGAATCCAGAGTGCTACTCACATATTTTAGGTGTTCTATAAATACATAATTAGACAATTAATTTTTCTTTCTTTCTTTCTTTTTTTAAAATAGAGTTTCACTATGTCACCCTCTGTAGAGTGCTGTGAAATCACAGTTCACAGGAATCTCCAACTCTTAGGCTCAAGCAATTCTCTTGTTTCAGAGTCTCAAGTAGCTGGGACTACTTGCCTGGCCATTTTTAGAGACAGTGGTTGGTCTCTTTCGGGCTCAGGCTGGTCTTGAACTCTTGAGCTCAGACAATCCAGCTGCCTCAGCCTCCCAGACTGCTGGGACTACAGGCGTAAGCCACTGCACTCGAACTAGTTTTCATTGAGTATTCTAATTTTATAAAACATTATAGTCAATCTTGTCCTCCCCAATTGAAAAACAACTCTCACCCTCTAACTGAAGAATTTTATTCACTTTACTTTAATATTCTTTGAATTTTTCAAGGCCCGCTTTGGCCCCGCTGAATATCTAAACCAGTGTTTTTCAAACTATTTTATCTCACAGCACACATGAATCTATAGTTAAACGTCCACAGCACACTTAAATTATGTAAAAAAAAAAAAGAGTAAAAGAAGGAATATATTTACTGTGCTTTGAACTTCTTTTGAAAATAATTTAATTAATAATCTTTAATAATTTTCATGCACACCACTTGAAAAACACTGATCTAAATTCCACTAAGAGGGTCCTCTAACATAATGGTTACAAACACAATCACAGAGAGTTATGTTTAAATTCCAGTTTTGTGACTTCTAAACCATATCATTCTAATTCATGCCTATTTTAGTATCATCTATGAGGTCTGACAGTTAAGTCTGTGAACTTGCTGTCCTGTGCTTATGTTGACAGCACTGTACAAACACTTGGGAAGATTTCATAACCTTCTCATATTAGTGTGTCACAGCTGTGTTTGTGTTGACGTGTGGCCGTGTCTTACTGAGTGGTGTTCATTAATGTTGTTACCTGCTTTTATGTGCTAACATGAGAATGTTGCAGCTTGAATGAGAGCAGTGAACAAACATTAAATTTCTTGTTAATGTTGTCAAGAGTGGAGGTAAAATCAGGGACATTTTAGTACAAATTTATGGGGATAATGTCTTGAAGCAACAGCAGGGCACAAATGGATCAAATGCTTCTGTGAGCGTAGAGAAAGTGCCACTGAGAGTAGAGAGGTCAGCTAAGCTAGTAATGAATGAATGAAATAAGCTAGAATGAATGAAAGCGTTGCAAAAATTCATCTAATTGCCCGCCAGAAATCACTGACTGCCTGTGAGAAGCATAGCAGACCAAGAAAGCTCTGATAGAGAAACATGAGCATCTGAGCTGCAAATCTTGGTATGAGTAAGGTGTGTGCATAACGGTCTCCAAGGAGCTCACTGATGAACAAAAGCAAAGGGGAATTGAAGTTTGCCAAGACCTTTGGGTGAGGTAAGATGAAGTTTTATTTTAAATTTAGAAAGATAGAAATTAAACAATTTCTTTCCCCAAACATTTGGAAAATTGTTAAAATTATGAAGACAGAGTAGAATTTTTAATTAAGAGTCTGGCAAAATATGGTTAGTGACATAAGTAAGACATCATAATGATATGTTGATAACAGAACTCACTTCCAAGTTGCCCAAACCACGCATGGGATTTATTTAAATAGTCTTTTACAATGATATATATCAACAAATGACTGTCCAGTTTTTTTCTTTTTTTTTATTCTAGGCCAATTTCATAAAGATTTTTTTTCTTTTTCTGAGACTGGGGCTGGGTTTGAACGCCCTGCCCTCTGGTATATAGGGCCTGCGCCCTACTCCTTTGAGCCACAGGCTCTGCCCATAAATATTATTCTTGTGTTGTTTTATATGGTAGAAAATTTTGCTATCCCAGTGAATTGAATTTTTAGCATATATATATATATATATGTAATTCAATATAATTTTATAAGCCTTGCATCTAATGATTCTAATACTGAAAAAACTAATAATAACTTTGGCATAGAGAGGTATGGTCGCTGCCTTTGTGGATCTTGATGCATCCTGGGGCAGGCGGAAAGTCAGTCAGTTAAATCAAAGAACAGATGAGGGTGGGTGGCGCCTGTGGCTCAAAGGAGTAGGACACCGACCACATATGCCCTGCAGGAAGAAGAGTGCTATGTGGAATGATTGCTTTAGGAAGCAAAGAGAGAAACAGATCAACAGTGAAGGATCTTTACCTTGGTGCATGTTCAGCCTCTGATTAGAAGAATTGTGTGAAGTTGAAAATATGGAATTTCACCTTTAGCATTTGGAAATGTGCGTGTTACTTTGATTATAGCGCTCACTAAAATAGGCATAGAAAGGGAAAGACTCTAGACGATCACAGACAAATTTCCAGGGCAAAAGAGGTCTAGTAGTGTATATCAGATACTACTTAACTCACAGTTTTACGTCATTGGTACTCCACTAAATTGTGTCACAAAATCAAATACAAGAATTTTCCAGAGATACTTTTGGGAAAACCTGATCTTTTTAAGGACCTATTAATTCTGCCTTCACCATGACGTGAAGCTACATAAATCTATAAACTATAGATTATTTACATGTTGCAAGTTTAGTATTGTGAATTAATAGAATAGACATACTTTTTGAAGACAGTGCTCTTTCCTTGATAAATGTGTCCCATCTTTAGTTTTCAGCGTAACTTAGGGAAATATTTATTCCTTGTTCCATAATTACTTAAACTTTATATCATAGATTTAAGTCTGAAATTGTAAAGAAAAATAACTTTCTAACTGGACAACCTTTTTAGCCACTTTTTCAGTTAGAAATTTATAGAGTAGTACGTTTCCAAAGAATAACTTTTATCTGTAAGGAAGGTGCTTGCTGCCAGCATAGTTTACCTAAGCCTAAATTCTTACAAGAACACGCATCCTCCTAACCAAAGCATTCTGGTTACATTAATCACATTGTATTGTACTCTGGGTGACCAGCACCAGACACCAGCACTTTTAACTTGAATTGCAACGTGTAGAAAGTAAAAACTGTATTTTACTTTAAAATACATCAGTGTATTGTTTTTCCTAATAAAATTCATGGAACATTTTTTTATCAGCAGGCAGAAAATTATAGAAGTGCTCTCCTCTATTCCTGAATTATGTTCAGTGTTCGCCGTGATTAGTTGGAGACCCTGACTCTTGCCACATATTAGCATCTGTGGAACATCCTTGTTTTGTGTAAATTAATTTCTAAAATTAATGATAAGGAAATCAGCTCAGTTCTTTTTTTTTTTTATTAAATCATAGCTGTGTACATTAATGCAATCATGGAGTACAATGTGCTAGTTTTACACACAATCTGAAATGTTTTCATCAAACTGGTTAACATAGCCCTCACGGCATTTTCTTAGTTATTGAGTTAAGACATTTATATTCTACACCTAGCAAATTTCACGTGTACCCTTGTAAGATGCACTGTAGGTGCGGTCCCACCAACTACTCTCCCTCCACCCAACCTTCCACCTCCCCGCCCCTCCCTCTCCCCTTTCCCCTCAGTTCTTTACTGTATGTCTCATGTGACCTGGCACATTTTGGAGGAGGTTTCACATGATGGGAATACATCAATAAATGTTTTAAACAAAAACATGTACAACTAACATTTCACGTAGACCTATCCCCTACTGTTGTGAAGGTTTGTTATTAAGACATGCTAACTAAGTCAGCTCCCATGCTCTCGCAGTTTATTATATAAAAACAAAAGAGAAAATCTTATAAATTGTAATTAGTTCAGGGGTCACTTGAAATGCAGAAGGCCATGCAGATCCGTAAGATCATGTATATAATCAATACAGGGTCCAGGCTACTGATAATCTTCACAGACTACTTAGAAGCTTAAGACTCAGACTGTGGCCTGAAAGAATTTTAAGCCTACTGCAGGAGTTTTCACCAGATTTTCATATTCAGCCCTTACGACAAATGAAATACCCAGAATTCAGGACTTCATACAATATAATTAGAATAATGAACCAGAATTGCCTTCTTTTAGAAAAATAAAAAATTCAGCATTCAAATACCAAAGCCTGATAAAAAAACTTGGCTTTTAGAGGGTAAGCCCACAAGGTCATGTGAATATCTATGGGAAAATTTTACATTTTGACATAAGTGTAATAGGATGAAAGAAATGTGTTATTAATTTAAGAACATGGATGGTGATGTCTCCGGGAATATGTCAGAGGTTATCAAGATAGTTCAATAGTTTCCTCCCATAGCATTTTCCTAATTTTAGTAAAATCTTAAAAAGATTCTGTAATTACTACTCTGTTAAAAAAATATTTGCTAGTCCTATTTTCACCTGCTGGAAAATCTTGGTTCATTATTGCTTAATGATTACTATTCACATCAGGTTTCTTTGTGGATTCTAATTTGCTTTCATTTTTCTTTAAAAAATATGTTATCTGATTTTGTCAAGTTTAATTAGAAAGATTTTGTTTTCTCAACTTATTGCAGAAAATGATAGTGATGTGTAATTGTGTAATTAGGCAGAGGCCATACTTTGAATGTCTTAATTTACTTCTCCAAGTCACAAATCTAAGATGGCTTGACCATATACATTGTGTTTAAACATTATTTTGAGTATTCAAAGTGGCTTCAAGTCTGTAAATACTGTAAAAACAAGAATGCTCTCTATTAATATATACTAGCTGTTTTCAGAAGTGTATTCTCAGAAGATAAAGTATGGCTATCAAAATTCAATTAATTACAGGATCCAATGGAATATCTATTTTGAGTTCTTTGAGAATTCTCCATACTTCTTTCCAAAAAGGCTATATTAGTTTGCAATCCCACAGTGTAAAAGGGTTCCCTTCTCTCCACAGCCGCACCACATTGGAAGCTTTGGGACTTTGTGATGTGGTCCATTCTGTTTCTGGGGTAGGCGATATCTCAGGGTGGTTCTGATTTGCATTTTTCTGATGATTAGGGATGATGAGGACTTTTTCATGTTTTTGGGCATTCATCTGTCTTCTTCTTCTTCTTTTTTTTTTAGAGACAGAGTCTCATTTTGTCGCCCCTGGCAGAGTGCTGTGGAGTCACAGCTCACAGCAGCCTTCAGCTCTTGGGCTTAGGTGATTCTCCTGCCTCAGCCTCCCAACTAGCTGGGACTACAGGCACCCGCTACAATGCCTGGCTGTTTTTTGTTGCAGTTTGGTTGGGGCCGGGTTTGAACCACCCTCGGTATATGGGGCCGGCTCCCTACTCACTGAGCCATAGGTGCTGCCCCATCTGTCTTCTTCAGAGAGGATTCTGTTCATGTCTCTTGCCCAATGATAGAAGGGATTGTTTACTCTTTTATTATTATTAATTTGAGCTCTCTGTAGATTCTAGTTATCAACCCTTTGTCAGATTTCTAAAATGAAAATATTTTTTCCTATTCTGAATGTTGTCTTTTGCTTTACTCAGTTCCTTAGCTGTGCAGAAGTTTTTCAGTTTAATTAAGTCCAATGGTTCATTTTGGTGGTTGTTGCAATTGCCACAGACGTCTTCTTCATAAAATCTTCCTCCAGGCTGACATCCTTAAGAGTTTTTCCCAAGCTTTCTTCTAGGATTTTTATTGGTTCATGTCTGAGATTTAAATATTTTATCTATTGTGAGTCAATTTTTGTTAAGAGATGAAGGTATGGGTCCAGTTTCAGTCTTTTAATGTGATTTACCTGTTCTCCCAGCACTATTTATTGAATCAGAATTCTTTTCCCCAGTGTATGTATATATATTTGTTTGGTTTAGTGAAGATTAAATGGTGATAAGAGGCTGGTTTCATGTCTAGGTTTTCTATTCTATTCTCTATTCTATAAGTCTATGTCTCTATTTTTGTACCAATATCGCGCTGTTGTGATCACTGTGATACTACAATTTTCTACTTTAAGACTCACTAGTGAAATATGTTTTAAAGTGGTTCTATTATCAACTAGAAGGAGAAAGGAATTGAGAGTGAATGAAAATAACATTCCTGACAATGGTTACTAGGATGATTACTATGAAGCACTGCTTGCCTTCTCAGCAGCTGTGGTATAGGCTGGGCTGGCATCTCCATCCTTCCAATTTCACTGATGCTCTTGACAAAAGTACTATAAAACATGTGCAATAGGTTACCCATAGCCACCAACTTTGTTAGTTTTTGAAGGGCCTACACAACTTTTAGTTCAAAAGTAGAATATATGCCATGACATCAATCCATTTCAGAAAAAAAATGGTTTAGAATTCTCAATTCATCTACATTCTGGTTGAACAGTACTTTATTCCTCCCATAGCAGGGATGTGGACTGCATAAATGTTCTGTGTTTAAGAGACTAGATCATTAGATATCACCATGTCTGCAACAAACAAATCCTAAGAGTCATTTTGTTCCCCCTTCTTATATTAACATTCCCCTCAGAATTGGTTATGACATATGACCACGGCTGTGCACTCAATAGCTGTGTTACTTCCTGAAAGTTCTTTGTTCTCTAAGCATCAGTTTCCACTTCTGTAAATATTACAAAACCTACCTCATGAACTTTTCCTGAGAATAAAATAAAAATAATACTTATGAAGACTAGTGTTGACCTAGACACAACATACCAGATTCAATGTATTTGAGGCAATGTTAATGATGATGAGGATAATTCTGTTCTAAAGTCCTGATGATAATACAAGTAATAATGGTGGTGCCTGTACCTCAGTCGGTAAGGGGCCAGCCACATACGCCAATTCTTACAGGTTCGAATCTGGCCCAGGGCCAGCTAAATAACAATGACACCTGCAACCACAGGAAAAAAAAAGAGCCGGGCATTGTGGCAGGTATTTGGGAGGCTGAGATAAGACAATTGCTTAAGCCTAAGAGTTTGAGATTACTGTGAGCTGTGATGCTACAGCACTCTACACAGGGTGACTACTTGAGACTCTGTCTCAAAAAAAAAAATACAAGTAACAATGAAGATTTAATACTGGAAGACAATATATTTATAGACTATGCTGTATTTTCATCTCTCACTATTAGTGATTAAACTCAGTTCTAATATTGCAAATTATTAAGTGTTTCGTTATGTGATCTCTTGTCCTTCTCTCTGCTCACTTTTATTCTCCTTGGGGAAATTTAAGAAATATAAAGATCATGGACCTAGATTGAAGTCCACCCCAGGCTGAATGCGATTTGTACTAAAACAATGTGGTCTTTGGTTATTTCTCTTGAGCAGATATCTCTCTTTTCTGATAGATCAATTAAATCTCTCTCTGAAATATTTTCACTCTTCAAACAGTCTGACGCACCTCTCATTATTGATGAAGTCCCTTCTACATCACTCTGAAGAAGGAATGATTCAAACACTAATATTAAAGCTTGAGGACAAGACACATTTTTTTCCCCTTTCCTCTGGTAACATTAACCATTTGTGATATTATTCATGAGCTTATGGAAATTTGTCATTACACATAAATTCTTTTCTGCAAGAAACCTCATATCTTCGTGTTTCCCTTGAGAGGAAAACACAGAATTCTAACCCAAGTGCTCTGGAAGTAGTTCTTCAGAGTGATAATCACATGCCATCGTAGCTACGAATATTATTCTCACCTATTCTCAATTCTGATCCCTTTCTAGCTGATAATACCATTTCAAAATGTATTTCACTCCTGAGTTTAAAATCAGATAACTGTTGTGTAAGGTGTAACTCTTAGTAATAAATCATCAAATTTTGACAGCTGTATTGCAGAGTAGTTCACCTTCTGATAATACACATTAAAACTTCAAAATCCCCCTATAAAAATTCTCTGAATTTAAGATTCTAGAATTTGAGGATTATGTTTTAAAGCTACAGAGTTACTAATTTTCTAATTAAGTTAATTATGAGTTCAATCCATATTGTGATCAATATTCTTTTTTTTTGGAGACAGAGTCTCACTTTGTTGTCTTCGGTAGAGTGCTGTGGCATCATAGCTCACTGAAACCTCACACTTGGGCTCAAGTGATTCTCTTGCCTCAGCCTCCCAAGTAGCGGGGACTACAGGTGCCCACCAGAATGCCACCTAATTTTTAGAGATGGGATCTCGCTCTTGCTCAGGCTGGCCTCCAACTCCTGAGCTTAAGCAATCTACCTGCCTTGGCCTCCCAGAGTGCTAGCATTACAGTCATGAGCCTCCACGCCCAGCATGATAGATAGTCCTATCATCATTATTAACAGAGTTTTGAAGGAAACAAAACCTGCTTCTCCACATATGAGATCATATGTTTTTTGGTGCCTCACTTATTTTACTAAGCGTAATGTCTTTTAAGTTCATTCATATTGTCACAAATGACAGAATTTCCTTATTTGAGGGGCTGCATCGTATTCCATTGTGTTAATACAACATCACATTTAATCTCGTTGTTGTGGATCTGACAATTAAATACACAAATTCATCCTAAAAAATGACATACTTCATTGCCAAATGTCACTATGGTCACCATTGAAGTATTACCTTTTGGAAACTATGCAGCCATGCCAGCACCTAGTCCATCTTTCAGAGCAATTTTGAAACTCTTTTTCTGGAATGGCCATCAGAGTTGTTGTCATTTTTCCCTTGATATCTTGAATGTCAAAATGTTTTCCTACAGTGTTTCCTCTATCTTTGGCTAAAGAAAAAAGTTACTGAGGGCCAGGTCGGTTGATTAGGAGTGATGTTAAAATACAGTTATTTGCCTATTATCTGATACTGCTGTATGAGCCACCACATTGTTGAGATGCAAGTGCCACAAGTTGTTGGCCACGATTTCCAGTTAAGATTTTCCTGGTTCTCGACTGTTCTTTCTCTCTGAGTCTCACTGTCAGCCAAGGAGTTTGATGCATAATATTTTGCGATGTTTTTGTCAGTTTGCCATTACTGGTCACTCTCACTTCTCTGCATCACTGATGCTTTCTCTTCCCTCAGAAAAACGTTTAATTCATTTGTACACTGCGGGGCATTGTCCCCATAAACTTGGACTAGCATTTCTCTGATTCACTTCCACGCTTGGCAAGTTTACCAAGAAGTTTAATGTTTGTTGTTGCTCTAATTCAAGCTCTGACATTCTCAGAAGAGTACACAAAAACATGCAACAACAATAATGACCCCCACCCAGCAAGACACTACCTCAGGTCAACACGAACACAGCTGTGAGACCCTGATACACCAAGGTTATTAAACATTACCAAATTGTTAGTACATCTGGGCACATGGTGGTGAGTTTGTGAACTTCATTGTCAGACCTGTATGTACAATTATGACTTGCCAATTAAAAATAATATTAACAAAAATACTTCTCCTGCCTGTGCTACTTCCTATAGTTTGGTCAAATTGAAGATGTATTTGACAATATGTGCAAATTAAAAGATATATCTGACATCAGTTCATATATGTAGAGAACTAGAAAGCCCATCACTTTTACACTAAAAATGTTTTTCTTGACTGCAACATAGAGCTTAAGCCAGAGGGCTACCATCTAACTACACATCTGATAAAGTCTACAGAGGACCCCTGAACATTTCCTGACATGAGACAGATGCTGTCACTGCCCTACGAAGTGGTCAAAGATGTGAGTATAGGCTGCAATGAGATGTGGAGGCTGCAGATACATGTGGATTTGCTCTCAGCTAGAGACTTTCCTTCAGGAATCTCTAAGCATTCGTGGGGAAGAATGGGGCAAATCTTGATGAAGCTTCCTTGGTGTTATTTTCATCTCTGTGGGACATAATGGTCTCTGTCACTTAATCCTTCCACTGTGTCTATAAAGTAGTCATTATCCATTGCTAAAAAGCAATTGATATGATTGCTTTCTAATAAACCTTTATTTCTGGATACTTAATTTGAATTTCTTGTACTGTCCATGTTTCACAAAATTTTAACTTTCACTGCCCCCCCTTTTTTTAAAGCATTTAGTAGTGTAAGATCATTCTTATACTTGTTTGTGCAAAAGTTGTCCAAGAATATGGGGATGGAGGAGAGGGAGGGGAGGGGAGGGGGGAGGAAAGGTGGACAGAGGGTGATTGGTGGGACCACACCTATGATCCGTCTTATAAAGGTACATGTTAACCTTTCTAAATATAGAATATAAATGTTTTAACACAGTAACTAGGAAAATGCCATGAAGGCTATGCTAACCAGTTTGGTGAAAATATTTCAAATTGTATATAAAACCAACACACTGTATCCCATGACTGCATTGATGTACATAGTTATGATTTGATAAATAAAAATAAATGAATAAATAAATAAAATAAAACAACAACAAAAAGCAGGCAGTGAGCAGAGTTTAGCCTACCGGCTGTAGTTTGCCGACTCCTAGTGTGGAAGATGAAATTTCTCTAATGTTTGAAATGTTCAGATTCCAAAAAGAAATTTATGAGATGTGTATTAATTTTACCTTATTGGTATTACAAGTTACCATACTTTTTGTGGCTTAAAGTGACAGAAATTCATCATGTTACAGTTCTGTAGATCACTAGTCTAGACACAGTGTGGCTTGCTTGGTTCTCTGTTCTGGGTCTTAAGGGGTTGAAATCAGGCTCAGCAAGGCTGTGTTTCGTTCTGGAGGCTCTAGAAGACAGTCCATTTCCAGGCTTACTTTAAGTTCTTGGTAAAATTCAGTCCCGTATGGTTGTACACCCAAGGGCCCTGTTTTCTTGCTGGTTATCAGTCTACGGTCTCTCCAACTTCTAGAAGTTACCACCTTCTCAGGCTCACAGAACCATTCAAAGCTAGCAACAGCACTCAATTTCCTCTCATACTTTCCAATCGGATTTTCTGAAGCGTCTTCTCTCCTTCACTGTTCTGACTTATTCTTGCACTTTTAAAAGCCATTTGATTACTATGGCCTCATTGGCTGATCCAGGAAAATTTCCCTTTCTTAAAGTTGGCTGATAAGTTGGCCATGTTAGGTAACATTCACAAGCATAACACCAGAGGTGAATGAAAATAATACCGGGAGAGACAAAACCCAAGAAGTCCACGTACATCTGGTCTTCCTCCCATGTCAAATTGTTGAGAAATATAGTCCTTTCATCTCTCTTTTCTCTCAGCACCATCTGTTTGCCTAAACATAAATAAATATACACATATAAACTAAATCAACTCAATAAAGGTTCCATATTAAAACTGAACATGGATGTATTTATTTTTAGATAGTAGGCTGCCACTTAAGCAATCCCACACCATGACAACATGAACTTTATAGGTCAGGAGTATAAGCAAGTATCTGTGAACTATGTTGTAGGAAATAATTTCAGAAAATAGTTCATAAATGCAACAAAAATTAGCACTTTACCCTCCAGCTTAAAGGCCAAAAAGCTGTTATACTTGACTGTTAGAAGCAAAGCAGTGTGAATGGTGAGAATTTTTAGTATCTCTGATTTGGGTTTCTGAAATGACCTGGAATCGTTTTTAGACCAACTGACATTTCATGGATCAACTGAGTTAAAGCCAATCCATGAATGTTAACTGCTACTTTTGTTGAATCCAGTGATTTTATAGAATGAAAGAATTTATTTCCAAATCATGTTGTATGCCATAACAATTAGGACATTTATGAATACTTTGTGAGTACCAACTACACACGTTGACTGATTATATAAGAGATTTGTCTTAGAGAGTACTCATGGTAGAGCAGAAAGAACATTGTAGAATGTTCTGGGTTTTCATTTTGGTTTCCCTTTATGGTCCTGAACAAATCTCAAAATCTCTGAACCTCAGATTTATGACCCAAAGCCTAGAATGGCAATCTTTATTCCAAATATGCTTTCCAGGAATATATGTGTAAGGTGCACTTTTGACAATAGAGCATCCGTAAACCACATCAAACAAGTCCTGAACAAATCTCAAAGACTCTGAACCTCAGTTTTATGACCCACAAGGCTAGAATTCCAATTTTTATGCCAAATATGCTTTCTAAGAATATATCTATAAGATGCAGTTTTGACCATAAAGCACATCATAAACCACATCAAACATGTCAGACACGTCTCGGTGTCTATGAAAGCACTCACGGTGAGCACAGTATTCACTGTTGACCTTCAGCTTGTGTCTTTCCAATATTCTTTGCTCTCCACATCCCCACTTCCTCATATACTGATTAATGAATATTATTTCATATTCCAGTAAACACATTTATTTTTTCGATTCAGGCTTACGAAGGTGCTTGCTATACCTCTTAATAGTTATGATTCAACATTAACCTTATTGAGTCCAAAATTTATTATCTATTATTTATGTAACTTACTATATATAATTTATATTTATTAACAATTATATTTGTCATAGCAATAGGTGTATATCTGGGCGCATCTGTATTCATACAGACCTATGAATAGTTTATGAAACAGAAGTATGCACACCACTGGAGATAAAATGATCTCCAAAATGATGATTCCCCAAACTGACTTTCTGAATTGTCATCAGATGAAGGTAATCTGAAGAACTATGTACTACTGAGCTCTACAAATGAAATTTATATTTACAATGTTGTCATGGGGTTGTTGAGAGCAAACCCCAACCTCATTTGAAAGCCAACTGGGAAAACGACATAAACTTCCTACTTTTTCTTTAGGGAGAGGAGCGTTGACTAAGGGAACTACATCTGGAGGGGCTCTGAATCTTGACTGGGTTGGTATTTTGTGGTATGTTCTTTAGTCTAACCTCAACTGACACAATTTATTGTATGCAATTAATCCTTACTCAAGTCTCATCCAACAAGAAAAATCAATACTTCATTTTTCCTAACAGAGCATCAACACTGTCAAATTACCTTCACACTTTCAATTGCTCTTTAATGACGTCAACTGGACCACACTAAAATGGGAATGCTAACTTCGCCTCACAAACTAGAGACCTTAACACCGACATTACTGGAGTCCCAGGAGCAGAGCATCGCTCAGGTCAACTGACTTTTTCTCTAGCTCCACATATCTGAAAATCCTACCCGGGGGCTCTTATTTGTTATCAACTATCAGGGCCGAAGGGCAGCGTATCTTTAAAAAAGAAAGTTTGGGTCTCTGAAGGGAGTGAGGATATTCAGCACAAGGAGCTGGGACCAATAAAAACGGGCTTAGTTCCCCCAAAGGCCCAGATCTTAGAGATGAGATGAGCGCGTTTAAGCTGCCTGTCCTTGGCCCCCAGTGGTGACTAGCAGTAGGGCCCCCCTGGCGCCGCTCGCCCCCGGGCATAGGTCACGCTCCTGGACTCCCCGGGCGCTGAGCACCAGGGCGCAGGGCAGAGGCCGCAGGAACGTGGTGCGCGCGGCCGAATTTCACCTTACTGCCTGCCTGCTGCTTCGCCCCCAGCCTGCAGCTTCGCCCCCTGCCTGCTGCTTCGCCCCCCGCCTGATCCCTCTTGTTCCGGTCCTGTCGCTTTACCGTGTTCCTGTCGCTTTACCGTGTTGGCTCTGTCCCTGGCCGGCTGAAAGTCTACCTTTAAGGCAGATAGAGATGAAGTAACCGCTAGTTGGGAGCGGGG
>NW_003852396.1:51436679-51555058 GCF_000181295.1 Otolemur garnettii
GCCGAATTTCACCTTACTGCCTGCCTGCTGCTTCACTGCCTGCCTGCTGCTTCGCCCCCAGCCTGCAGCTTCGCCCCCTGCCTGCAGCTTCGCCCCCCGCCTGATCCCTCTTGTTCCGGTCCTGTCGCTTTACCGTGTTGGCTCTGTCCCTGGCCGGCTGAAAGTCTACCTTTAAGGCAGATAGAGATGAAGTAACCGCTAGTTGGGAGCGGGGAAATCTAGGGAAGTAGCAACCCCAGCGGTGCGTGGAGCCCTGCCCCGGGTTGTTGGAAGCAAAAATGTGAGCCCCAGGGCGCTCTTCTACTCCAGCCGGAGGAGGAATAAGGGGGGGTAGGGAGGGGCGGGGAGGGGGGTGCCCAGGGACCGCCCTTCTGGTCACACGGGTTGATCTTTTATTTTCGCTTCTCCTGAGTAAGCCAAGAGGCAGAAAGGGGCGAGAAGAAATCTAATCTGTGGGTAATTCTCTTACTCAGTGGGAGGTAAGAGCAGATTCACTAGGAAAGATGCTTAGAGCCAGGGTCCAGTGTCCCTCAGCTGATTAAACAGTCTTGGTGCTCTGGAGAGGGCGACTCACGGACTATACACTCAGAAATGCTGCTCAAAGCTTAGCAGGCGTAAGCAGCATCCGGAAAGAAACCTGGAGCCCGTGAGGCCACTGCAACATTACAGTCTTCTTAACAAGTCAACAAGTCAATTTTCTTTTGAAAACTTCTGATCTTCCTCTGGCTTCCACCTCTCTGCCCCCAGCAGCAGCCGGCAGGGCGGGAAGCTAGTGGGCAGAGCTGTTTCACTTGCCAGGATCCTCTTCCTAAATACGGAGCAGTCACTGGAGAGAGTAACAATAATGAACTGGAAGTGGAGTGGCTGGAAGAGGAAGGATTCTATTTGCCCTATTTTCTAAATTTTCCACGAGAATGAAGAACTCAATTCACTGTAACTTAGAATATAATACACACAAACGAAATGACAAATTTCTTCTAAAAATAATGTTTTACATAAACACTCCTTGAAAACAGAACCACCTTTCCCTACTGAAATACATAACCCAGGAATCTTTCAGATGTGGAATATTCTGGGGAGTTCTAGCAAAATATTCAGATTAAATTAAGTTTATGAACCAGTTCCCCCTACATTACTTCCTATCTTTCTCACAACAATCACCCCAATAAATTAGGGATTAATATCATTTGTTGTAGATAAGAGAAAGAAGCCTCGTCAGTGTTTGAAGTTGACTTAAAAAGAAGAAGAAAATAATAAAACAAAACAAAACAGGTGTCTGGATGTCCTGAACCAGAAGCCCTTCTCCTGCTAATACTTTACTTAGCCCTGAGCTTGGCACAAAACTGCAGTTCAATACAACTTGAAGTGAATAGAAGAGCCCAAGGTCAAAGACAGGCAATATCTGGAAATTCCTATCTAAATAATTCAATCAGGCTCGCCGCTTATAGTACAGTGGGGCCACATGCACCAAGACTGGTGGGTTCGAATCCAACCCAAGCCTGCAAACAACAGTGACAACTACAACCCCAAAATAGCCAGGTGGTGTGGTGGGTGCCTGTAGTACCAGCTACTTGGGAGGCTGAGGCAAGAGAATTGCTCAAGTCCCAGAGTTTGAGTTTGCTGTGAGCTGTGATGCTATGCCACTCTACCGAGGGTGACATAGTGAGACTGTGCGTCAAAAAAATAAATAAATAAATAAAAAAGTTCAAATCATATTCTTCATTTTAGGGGCAAAGCAATTTTAAGAGTAGTGCCCCTTTTAGTGTAATTTTCATAAATTAATTTTTATAGAAAAAATCTTTCCTGATCTTAAAGGATACGCGCACACACACACACACACACACACACACATATATTCTTTATATTCCTGTTTGTATGGGATTAAAATTAAGGTGATTCATATAGGACAAAAATAGTAGTCCATACTGTTAAAATTGATTCATAGGAACTCATGTAAAATGGATACCAGTCTCTGCAGCAATAGTGAAATGACAGCGCATATGACCGGGTATATGAAAATCAACACATTTGGTAAATGTGTGCTATTTGGGAGAATAAAAGAACACCAAGCTTTGCTAAAACAGAACCCTCACCCTAAGGTGGGAGTGGGGCAGGAAGTTCTACTTACTCTTGAGAGGGTTTTCTAACACCCCTGCTCAGTTTGGAAGAGGAAGTTTTAAGCTGTGTGTACACCAAAGACATCCGTCTACTTGGTTATAGGAAAAAGAATGTACTAGGAAATGGCTTCCAAATTTTGGAACTCATTTTTACTTGAATATCAGGATTGTGTTTACTACCTCCTATCCCCACTGAGATGCCAAGTGACCTAGTCATTTTAATTATTGTCTTCTTTGACAATTAAAGACAGGCTCGGAGAGACTAAGTAACTTACTGAAAATCTCTCAGTAACTAATGTAGTGGAGACCTGGCATTCAAATTCAGCCTGCTTTCAGAGTCACTTGAAACCTATGCTTTCTTGGGGAATATTGTATAAAGAAAGATTTTTCCTTTATAAGGTGTTTTTTTTTTTCTAATGCCTATATAAGGAAAGATATTTTCCAAATCAAATTTGCTTACTTTTAATACAAGTTGTGCTGAAGTATCATGTTCCCATAAATAACTCCATGGATGGCTGGCCTGTTGTATATTTTCTGCAAGTAGAAAAAGGTGGTGATTTACCAGGGTATGAGTGCATCAGGGAAGTCCACCTTGGAAGGTGAGCCCAAATGAGGTTTTTAAAAATGACTACAGATTGTAGGACTGAAGTACTATATCCCAAGTTGTCATATAACTATGCCTCTCAGGAGAAATTTTTCTTCTTGTGAAATTACAGGACTGTAAGTCTTCACTGGTCATGACAGTCTATTTTAATGATCACAAGAAAATTCAAATAGAGAATTGATTTTATGGCTTTAGAGTGTTAACACATGAGTTGCAGTAATCAATCAGTGGAGACAGCAGCCTCTCTCAGACTACGGTATTAACTTATGCTCAGTCCCATCTATAGTTTGAGGGAGAAATGTTTGCAGTGTTCACGCCATAATCTAGATAAAGAATATCAGAAAATTCCTTGCAGTTTCCCTCAGAGGCCATCCTCCATAAAATACTATATTGGAAGTAATAAAGTCTAATTAGAATAGAAAGGCATTTCCTCAAAATAATCTACACTTTGAACCTGATTTAAGTCAGACCTGAATCATGTTATAATTGCATTTGGATCTAGTTACTATTATCTTAGGCCTATTCTTTCAGGTCTGTCTACTTTCTACACAATAGTTGTCCCCCCCCCAATAATGTAATCATTGCAGATTAAGCTTCTAGCATGTACCAACCACAGTGTTAAGGACTGGGAGGTTGAATCAAAGTGAAATTAATCATGTCAAGTCAATAATGGGAAGGTCAATCAATCACACTAGAGTGAAAATTGCTGCATTTTTGTTTCTCACTGTAATGTTCGGATCTACTTTCAAGATTTCCCTTTTCTTTTTATCTTTAAACTTCAGTATTCCCTAGGATTTGATCTTTAGCTCACCTCTTTTAATAGTCTACATTTTTCTTTCTCCAAGTGAGCTTATGATTTCTATGATTTTGACTACCACCAGTCAAACTCTGTTATAATAAGCTCACTTTCTTCTTTCTTGGTTTTTCTCTACTGAATGTTCTGGCACATCTGTCAACTCACTTATTCAAGTTTATACCTGGAAGTTACTGTTATTCCATTTGCTCTCTCCCTCCTTTCCAGTCAATTACCAAAAACTGCGTATTTTTCCTCCTTCACACTTCTTTATTCCAACAAACAACTCCTATCTCCTTTGTGAGGGCTTTAAAATTTTTGATTTCTTGATTTATATGCTTATCTGCAGGCTGTGCATCTGTGACTCTGACCCTATAAAGCATAACTGGTTTAACCCATACAACATAATTATAGGTTAGACCAATTTAGGCTTCAGAATAGCACACACAGAAAACAGATTGCCATGGTACTGATATTTTTATCCACAACCTCCAAAGGCTGAAAAAAATTTGTGGCCTGAACACAGGCAATTCAATTACATGATAAAAATATCAATATCCTGTACAGGATTTTAACAAAGCACAAACTTCTAAAGCTAAATATAATATTATATTTGTATAAGGATATTAAGACCTAAATGACAAACTTAAAAACCTTTTGTACCTAAGACCACTTACACAAACTTGAATCTAAAGCTGAGAGTCAATGTATAAATAAATATATATTTTAAGTAATTGATCAAGGGTTACATCAAATTAGTATCAACAAATATCAAATAAGACATATTATGCAAACCATGTTCTTTAAGCACAGTTCAATTAATTTATAAATCAGTATCCCATATAAAATGAAACAATAACCCCACTTGTACATAAAACCTGGGTCAAAAACTCCACAATAAGTATTGAAATAGTGTCTGTGATAAATAAACTATGATAATTATATAATAATTAATATAATATTAATATCATATAATAATTGTGACATGGTTAAAAAATAAAATTTTGTTTAAAATAAAATTTCAGACTTGAATATTTATATTAAAAATGAAAAGCTGAAATTTTATGGTTGAACTTATTTAAGAAGAACAATAAAATAAACTCAATAAATTTAGAAGAAAGGAAATAACAAACATGAATGTATCCAGATTGATACTAACAAACACTTACCTGAGAAACAAAAGGATGGTTTATCTTTAAAAATAAAACAAAACAAACAAAAAAAAACCTCTCTGTATTAAGGAAGTAAAAATATGCCATCTCATTAATAAACTAGGGTAAGCAATTTTTCAGACAGTGAGGCTGTCTGGGAGACTGAGCAGGCAGGTGGATTACTTGAGCTCAGGAGTTGCAGACCAGCCTGAGAAAGATGGAGACCACCTCCCCATCTTTACTAAAAGTAGGAAAATTAGGTGAACATCATGGTGGACACCTGTAGTCCCAGCTACCAGGGAGGATGAAGCAAGAGAATTGCTTGAGCCCAAGAGTTTGAGGTTGCTGTGAGCTATGAATCCATAGCACTCTTGCCTGGGGCAACAGAGTGAGACTTTTGTCTCCAAAACAAACAAAAAATCAGCATGAGATATCCATTTCTGCGTAGAAAAGTATTGCTTGTGGTAGACCAGGTATGTGATGGGGAAGAACTAGAAAAGTCAGGTAACACACTCACAGTTTGTACTGCAAAGAGCTCAGAGTGATAATGGATACTTTAGACCAGGACCAAATCCGGCCATGCTTATTTGTGTTTATGAAATGATTATGGCTGTTTGTGCTCTAAGGTGGTAAAATGAATGACAGAGAACAAAGATAGTATGGGACACAAAGCTGAAAATACTTACTATCTGACCCTTTGCAGAAAACGTTTGTCTACCACTGTAGGCATCTTAAGTCAAATTCAGTAATTCATGTGATTTTACAGAACATTGGTGAAATGAGTAGGGTAGATAATATCTCAGTTCCAAAATGACTGAGACATAAAAAAGTGGTTAATATTTGCCCAAGGCTATGTACAATTCTGAGAGTAAAGCAAACTAGTTAAAAGGATTCAATAGTCATTAGACTATAATAGAACCTCATATTTTATATGGAAATAAATTCGATCTTGAAATATTCTAGTGGTGTTCAGCACTAAAATTCATTTAAGACACACATATTCAGATTTAAATACAAAAGCCCAGTCTTGGCTTGGCACTCGTAGCAGAGTGGTTACAGTGCCGGCCACATACACCGAGGCTGGTGTGTTTAAACCTGGCCCAGGCCTAAACAACAATGACAACTGCAACAAAAAAATAACCAAGTGTTGTGGCAGGCACCTGTAATCCCAGCTACTTGGGAGGCTGAGGAAAGAGAATCACTTAAGCCCAGGAGTTGGAGATTGCTGTGAGCTGTGATGCCACAGCACTCTACTGAGGGTGAGAAAGTAAGGGTGGAGACTCTGTCTCCAAAAAACAAAACAAACAAACAAAAAACCCCACAAAACCTTATCCTTTCAAAGGAATATTTCTAGGGCTTTGAGGTGAAAATAAATGTCCCTCAGCTTCAGTGAGCAGCATAGTTCCCCAGGCTTATTATCGCCTGCATAAGGTAGATTGTAACGCCCAAATTAAGAACCTCATCTCTAAGGTGGAGAGACTTTCAAGCATAACTAGTCTTGATTAATCAATTAATATAATTTGTGTTAATAAGTTGTTATAATATGGATGAAGGTGAGATTGAGGCTAGATTCATTGAAACATAAATCCTTTGCCTGGGTTCTTTTCTTTTGATTCTTAAAACTTTTATTTAACAAGATTTTTTTTCAGTTTTTAACTGAAAGTGAGGTCAAATGTATCCCAAATAATCCTCCTTCAAGAGTAAGACTCACTGAAGCTCTTAGTTAGAAGAACACATTGGCTATCCTGTATTGATTTCCTCTGTAAATAAACTAGGCAATCTTCAGTACATAAGTGGCTTAATCACAGAAAGCTTTCAACCACCTGGCTGTGCAGTGTTTAAAAAAATGCACCAACAAATAGCTACAGAATATATATTCTCTACTTTATGAGTCATTCTCTAGGATAGACCAATCGTTAGGAAACAAGTCTTAAAAAATTCAAAATAATTGAAATCATATCAAGTATTTTCTCTGACCATACTGGAATGAAGCTAGAAATCAATAACAAGAAGAACTTTGGAAACTATACAAGCAAAGGGAAATAAAATAATATGTTTCTGAATAACCAGTGGGTCAAGAAAGATATTAAGAAAAGAATTCAAGAAACAAATCAAAATGAAATCACATGTTAAAACCCATGCGATTCAGCAAAAGCAGCAATAAAGTTTATAGAAACAAGTGTCTACATAAAAATTGAAAAAGTGAAAAAGATTCAAATAAAGAACCTAATGATTCACCTTAAAGAAGTAGGAAAACAAGAGCAAACGCCAGAGTTAGAGGAAGAAAAGAAGTAATAAAGATCAGAGTGGAAGTAATTGAAATCAAAACCAAAAGATACAAGAGATAAAGGAAACAAAAAGTTCACTATTAAAGGGATAAACAAAATTGACACATCCTTAGCCAGACTGAGAAAAAAGAAAGAAGACTCATAGAAAAGAAATCAGAGATTTAAAAGGAGACTTTGGACCTAATACGAAAAAAATCCAAAGGATCATTAGAGACTACTATGAGCATAAATTAAGCAACCTAAAAGAAATGGATAAATTATTAGACACATACAACCTATCCAAATTGAACCAAGAAAAAATCCAATACCTGGGTGAACCAATATCAGGTAATGAGATAGAAGCAATAAAGTCTCCATCAAAGAAATTCCCAGACCCAAAGGCTTCACCACTGAATTCTTCCAGGCTTTCAGAGAAAAGCTAATGACAACTTTTAATCTATTTCAAAAAATCAAGCAGGAGGGGATACTCCTAGACTCATTTTATGAGGCCTGTATCTCTCTGATACCAAAGACATAACCAAACAAAACAAAACAAGAAAAAACAAAAAGCAAAACAAAATGGAAGAAAAGAAACTATAGTACAATAGCTCTCAAAATCTCTGATGAACATACATACAAAAATCCTCAACACAATGCTAGCAAACTGAGTCAACACCACCTTAAAAATATATAATCCATTATGATCAAGTAGGATTCATCCCAGGGATGCAAGAATGGTTCAAAATGTACAAATCAATCAATGAGATACATCATATCAACAGAATAAAGGACAAAGCCAAATAATCATTTCAATTGATGCTGTAGAAGCATTCAATAAAATTCACCATGCTTTCATGATAAATACTCTCTAAAAACTGAATCAGAGGGAACTTACATTAACATGAGAAAAGCTACAAAGGACAGATCTGCAACTAGTATCATAATGAACAGGGGAAAACGGAAAGCCCCTCCTTTAAGATCTGAACAAGATAAGGATGCCCACGTTCCCTGCTGTTATTCAACATAGTGCTGGAAGTTCTACCCTGAGCAATCAATCACACAAAGAAAAAAATGAAATGTATCTCAAAATTGGAACGGAGGTGGTCACATTATCCTAGTTTGCAGATCATTCCACACACACACACAAAAATTAGAAATGATGAACAAATTCAGTAAAGTTGCAAGACACAAAATCAACATACAGAAATCACTGAATATTTATATGTTAACAGTAAACATTCTGGAAAAAAATGAAATGAGAACATAATCATTTTTATAATAGCAACAAATAAAATAAATTCACCAGGAATAAACTTAACCAAAGAAGTTAAAAATGTCTATAAGAAAACTCTAAAACATTGATGAAAGAAATTAAAGAGGACACAAAAAATAGAAATACATTACATGCTCATGGATCAAAATAATCCAAATTGTTAAAATATCCATATTACCCATAGCAATCTATAGATTTAATACAAATCTAATCAAAACACAGATGACTTTCTTCACAGAAATAGAAAAAAATAATTCGCAAATGTATATGGAATTACAAAAGACCCAAAATAGCCCAAACCATCATGAGCAAATATAACAAAACAGGAATAATCACATTACCTGGCTTCAAATTATACTACAGAGCTGTAGAAACCAAAACAGTATGATTCTGACATAAAAACAAATGTGAAGACCAATGGCACAGAACAGAGAACCCAAAAATAAAATCGCACATCTATAGTAAGCTTAGTGTCAACAAAGTTGCCAAGAATATAGAATGGGCAAGTGGGGAAAGGACAATGTTTTCAATAAATGATGCTGGAAAAACTGGATATCCACGAGTAGAAGAATGGGTCTAGCCCCTTATCTCTTTCTGTATATAGATATCAAATCAAAATGGACTCTGAAGACTTAAATCTATGAAGCTACTGAAAGAAAATGGGGAAATGCTTCAGGACATTGGTCTGGGCAAGGCAAGAACTTCTTGAGTAAAATTCCCAACACACAGCAACTAATGCAAAATAGGGCAAATTGGATCACATCAAGCTCAAAGCTTCTGCACAACAAAGGAAATAATCAACAAAATGAAGAGACCACCCACATTATAGGAGAAAATATTCACAAACTACCATCTGACAAGAAATTAATAACTGGAATATATGAAGAGCTCTGACAACTTGATAGGCAAAAATCAAATAATCACATACAAAGAGTGGGCAAAGGAATTGAATAGAAATTTCTTAAAAGAAGACATAGCAATGGCCAAGAGATGTCTGAAAAAATGCTCAACGTCATTAGTTATCACAGAAATGAAAACAAACTATAGTGAGATACCTCTCACCCCAGTTAAAATGGCTTTTATACATAAAACAGACAATTCCTGTGAGGATATAGAGAAAGGAGAACCTTCCCACATGATGTGAATGTAAATTAGTGCAAACACTATGGAGAATGATATGGAGCTTTCTTGAAAAACTAACCATAAAACTATCATACAACCCAGCAATCCCACTGCTGTACATATTCAAAGGGGAGTAATTCAGTATGTCAAAAATATATCTGCACTCCTCTGTGGCATCATTTACAACAGCTAAGATTTCGAATCAACCTATGTGTTCAGCCAAAATGAATGAATAAAGAAATTGCAGTACCTACATACAGTGGAATATTATACAGCCATGAAGAATAGTGAAATCCTGCCATTTGCAACAACATGGATGGAACTGGAGAACATTATGTTAAGTGAAATAAGCCAAGCTCAAAAAGACAAATCTCAGGTGTTCTAACACATGTGGGAGATAAATGTTAAAAATGAATGATCTCATGGATACAGAGACTAGAATGATAGTTACCAGAGGCTGGGAAGAGTAGTCGGGAGAGAGAGATAAAATGAGGCTGGATAATGGAGGCAAAAATATAGTTAGCTATATGGAAAGAGTAATATTTGATAACACAGCAAAGTAACTAGGATCAACAATAAGTTATAGTACACCGTAAAATAACTAAAAGACTGGAAATGGAATGCTCCTCACACAAGGAAATGATAAATACTTGAGGTGATGGATAGTCCAATTCCCCTGATTTAATTAATTTACCCTATATGCCTATATCAAAACATTACATGCATCCTATAAATATTTCCACTAAAATATACCCATAATAATTGTTTTCAAAATTTAAGAAAATATATTTGGAATAGTGAAAATAACCCAGTTAAAGGGTGATTGGTCTTGCTCTTTTACACAATTTTTAAAGATGTTTTGGTTTTATATATCATTTTCTTTAACAGACATTTGAAAATGGGAAAATTCAACAAAAGCAAGTTATCAAGCTAAGAGAATTTCAAAGATACTTCCAAAAATAAATGTGAAAGCTATAGCGTATACACTTTTCTGAATATTTTTTTAATGCATTATATCAGGCATCCTCAAACTACGGCCAGCGGGCCTCATACCAGCCCACCTAGGACATTTATCTGACCTGCTGGGTGTTTTTCCCGCCACTGCCTGTCCTGTTTAGCAGCTGAATCCCCCTGGGGCCCATAGTCCGGCCTTCCAACGGTCTGAGGGACAGTGAACTGGCCCCCTGTTTAAAAAGTCTGAGAACCCCTGAATATATTTGGTTGTAATGTGCTTTTGCAGAATTACTCATTCCTAACTATAAAGTAAACTGCAATGTTTTCCAGAAAGATAATATTTCTTAAAATTTTGCTGCACTCGGCATTAAGGAAGAAAATTTCTTTTCATATCTAATTTAGATAATATGTTCTAGTTTGTTGCATTATCTTACAATTCTTTAGATTTTCAAGTTTGTCATTGAAAGAGAATGTCATCAGATATTTCAATTTTAATAAAATATAAAGATATGTACTAAATATATAAAAACTAATTTTACAAAATTGTGCCTCCATACTTTTAAAATGCATGCTTTTAAAAATAACTCTCATTCCATTAATGAGACCCTTTTGTATATATCATCTCTACAATGCTCACAGCATGGCTAAAAGGAAAGCACTATTTCACTTCAGAGGTGAGAAAATAGAAGTCAAGTTATGAAGTGATTGCTTATAATGCTGTAGAGTGGCAGAACTGATACCACTTCCAATTTAACATACCCATTTATTCTCAAATGAAAATGTTACTAAGCACTTTCTCCGTGCATTTATGTGTAATGAACAGTTAGTTGCCTACCCATCTACCCTCCTTCATTCGGTAGCTCACACAATAGTAGATGGGACTGATTCTATCTTAGATTGGGTTCTTGTTGGCCTAACAAATCATCAAAGTCCCTTCTACCTTTTTATTGTTATTGTTTCAGGGAAAGTTTAGTGTTCCAGCCACATTGATGGCTCAGGAGTGGCCACTGAGGCTAGTCAATCCTGGTGAAGTAAGAGACTTCTGTTCAATTGGATACAGAAGGGACTCTTTCAGTCCATCAGTGTATGGAGAATGAATTATGGTGCTTCATATTCTCATGGTACCCACAGAACAACAAGCCTTAATATAAGCTGACACTGATGAAGATAGAATAGAGAGAAAGAAATGGGATCCACGTTGATATAATTGAAGTGTTGAATTAGATTCTGAAGGTCCACCCTTATCTGCAGATTTGCCAGTTTCTGTTGGATTTTACTTCCAGCTAACAATAGTATGTTAATATATCCCATCTTAGAAAACAATAATTAATCTTGTTTAGAACAATGGGATTGGTCTAGGGAACTGTCCAGTTCAAAGATATCTTAGAACACTGATTCATAATCACAGTTTACATTTTATAAAGATGAGGCGATTGATGTTTAATTGACTTTAATTGTACCTTTTATTAATTTTATCAATTTATTTCCTTACACTACAACAGTTAAGTCATAGCTTTTATTTTTCTTTGAATTAGTTGTTGGAAACACTGACAAAATTCTCAATTATTTTTTCCGTCCTATTAGAGGAGAAATATGCAAGAGCTCCCCTTCCAGCCAGTCGTTCTTACTAAGCCGAGCCAAAGGAACATCTTCAAGACAACTGTCAGCTTTAAAATTACCACCCCAAGCTCAGGTTGGTTCTTTGAATTAACAATAAAGTGATTGATTAAGGTGAATTAAATGCATACTTACTCCTATTTAGAAGAAAAAACACGAAAGAACCATGCCAGACTACCAAAAAAATGACCAAGAAAAACAGACAGTTAAATACATAATTTACTTTACTAGCAGGTTAAAGCAAGTAAAGGCAGAGAATGAGTGTGTGCTTTTTCCTGAAGACGTCAACATGAGCGCAGTGAGGAGAAAAAATGTGAGAGTGAAGGGGGGGTACACCAGTGGTAAAAGATCAGATTCATCATAGCAGAATCAAAATATTAGGAAAAATTGTGACTGTGAAAATTAATCTGTGTCAGACTTTTAAGAATCAAGTCAAGGAAGAGATGTCAAGTCTCATGAAACACAGAAAAGTGAATCAAATCTTCATCTGAATTTAAGATGTAGGAGAAGCCAAGGAAGATAAAGAAGATGAACAAGGGGCTTCTCAGTGCCTGTGGGTGATTTGTTCCAAGACTCCCCGCAAACACCAAAATCTGCAGATGCTCAAGATCCTATATAAAACAGCACAGTAATTTTCATATAACCGATATACATGCTCTCACATACTTTAAATCATCACTAGATTATTTCTAATACCTAAGACAATGCTTATACATCATTTTATGCAGGAGGATTGGACATAGTTGAGTTGCATGGCAAATTCAACCTTCCATTTCTGAATATTTGGAGTTAAAAAAATGCTCTCCATGTGTGATTGGTTGAATTCATAGAATACAAAGGCTGACTGTCAAGCTTGAGATATTGACATATTCTGTATACAGGGTGTACACAAAATTTATATGCAATTTAAAATAGTTGTCAAATTGTCGCAGCCCCTATGGCCCCTATGGCCCTGGTATCTATTGCCGCAGGAAGGAACCAGGCTTGACCCGGATTAGAAGTACAAGCTTGCAGGAGGCGGGCTAACCTTGATTGCCGGGTAGCCCCGAGCAACCTCCCCAGTAGCCTTTTATTGAGACAGCACAAGACAGGTGAGGGCAGTATTTGCCCATGACTGTGTGCCTAAGGATAGCCATGGGCTCCGGCTTTCTCCTCTAGGAGCACCTGTGGATGAATCGCCAGAGGGTCCACCCCCCAGCTGCAAATCATCTTGCTCAGAGGACCTCTGGCTCTTGGCATCCCCCACATCGAATACACATATAAAATATATGGTTCTTATATACACATACAGGTATATATCTGGCTATATATATTCACATTCCAAGGTGAATTTGCCAATCAGAGATTGTGCTGTGCTAAGTACTTTCTCAGGGCAGTGGAGCTGGGCTTGGGCCACACCTGTTGTATTTTTTGAGTTGAACTTTAATATGCATATGCCATTACATTCCCGCGATCTGATTCTCATGACACACTCCTTCCTTCATCTCTTTCTCCTTCCCCCTCCCTCCCTTTCTTTCTTCTCTCCTTTCCTCCTCTTTCCTTTCCTGTTACTCCTCCCTCCCTTCCTTCCTCCTCCTACTTTTTCTTCTCTTTCTCTCTTTCTCCTTTTCCCTCCTCCCTTGCCTGTCTTTCCCCTCGAGTTTCCTGTCTGTATTAAGCACTTCCTTTCAGATATTTAGCTGTGGTCCTACTCAATCAAATAAGAGTGGAGGTAATTGAGTGAAATCAAGAGGGATGAGATACTCAGAGTAATTTGAATAGTCTGTAGTTTGTAAAAGGTTTCACATACAAAAATGCTTATACTCTGAACATCCTAGGGGCATGGTTTTTTTTTTTTTTTTTTTTTTTGCCTCCCTAAGAAGTATTGAGTAAGATTTTGATACATCCTGAAATGCAATTAAACCAGGGAAATGTAAATTTCCAACAACTGAGCATAATTACAACTAAGTTTACAGATGGGATTGAGGGAAATTCCTATGGAGTTTTTTTGTTCCAAAATTAAATGAGAGACAAAGATCAAGATTTTACATTTGTTTCTGTTTTACTTATAAAATTCGAGGGCTTCATATTGCATGCAGAGTGAGCCTATGTTTTCTCTAGTAGTATTTCCCTCAGACACTGCTAAATCAACTCTCAAAAATCAGTTTGTGATGCTGGAATTGAGCAGTATTTTGTGATGTTTGGTAACTCTATTTCTGTATAAGTATTTAAAAATTCAAAACTACTTTTTTCAAATTATACAAAATAACACTAAAATTATAAGATGAAATTTTACTTCTCTATTTTTGTCACTTTTCCTAGATTTATTACAGTTCATGGTTTGTATTTTTTATTATAGTTTGCACTGTGTATTCCGTCCTTTTGTTCCCCTTCATCATGAATATACCCCAGAAATTCAATAATTTGATATTTTCAAATATTTCCCTCAAACTCCTTTTAAAACTAAAAGACATTTGAAATAGCTTTATGAGCTTACATCCCAGTTTGGAAAACCAGATCTAAAGATGTGGGGTAAGTTGTTTCATGCTGTTTGTTTTTGAAATGGTCAGATAAACTTTCATTAAGTAAAATCTGGTTCATTTTAAAATAAAGAATTCAAGAGTGTTCTACAAAGAACTTAAATGACAACTCATGCCACCTTTGATTCATACTCAGTTTGATTCAACTTTGGTCCTCATTACCTGGCTCTTAGGGTGTTAATAACCACAAATCTGTAACTTTGACACAAATGTCAACACTTTGTCATTTTAGAAATGAACCAATTCCAGCTGTGAGGCTACTAAAGAAACTTACAGGTCTCCCTAATTTACATACAAGTGAACTGACAATTCTGTTTTCCATCAATCTTTTATTTTTGAATACCTAAAAGAGATTCATTTATTTTAAGGCGTTTTAAAAGCCCTTATACATTTATGGAGGCAAAATTACCTTTTTTCTTAAACTAGAAAGAAGGGGAAGACCTCTAGAAGAAGGTTCTCTCTGAGTTGATGTTCTCTCACTAACCTTAGGAAGAATTCCGGTATGCAAGTGTAACTACCTGTGGTAGATTACATTATCGGCCCCTATTTTTCAGTGCTCCCCAAATTCATACCCATTGAAATAATCAAAGCAAAAATTGACTTGACCCAACTAAACAAGTAAAAAAGACTTTATTAAAGTCTTTCAATAAAGCAGAAAAACAAAACTCAGATTGAACCTAACTCTGCTGAAACAAAAAGCAGGACATTTTTTAACAGTGGGGAGAGTCTACTCTACCCAAAGGAAAAGTAAATTAGCTCTTTTTAAAATATAGAAATAGATTTACAAGCTGGTGCAAGGCATCCTTCATGCCCCCTTCTCTAAAATGAGTTTCCTGTCTTCTCACAGATGCTAGAAGACAAGGATGCACTCTTGATTGATTATATTTCAAAGGAACTTAAAAGACATTCCTGGCTTATAAAATTAGAAAGGAAGCTATTGCAAAGATTTATATCTCTAATGGGCAGAGACTGGTTTATAACAACAAGTTTGGTAATGTAAATGGTCTAAGAAAGGGGAATTAGTTAAGCTAAGGAAAACATAAAGTCCACCTTGGTGGAAATATAATTGTATACACAATTGTAAATGTAAATTCTATGCTTTCATTAAAGCAACAGAGTATATATTTCAACCCTTGACTCAGGGTCTAGCCATGCATTTTCTATTCAGAGCTCAGACTTGAAGAGACAGTGCCTGTTTCTGCTTATACTCTTGGTCATCATCATAAAAATATGCCCTTCTGTAACTACTGTATTTCCCCCAAAATAAGACCTACCCCCAAAATAAACCCTAGCAGGATTTCTATGCATTTGTTAAATATAAGCCCTACCCCAACAATAAGACCTAGTGTTGGGTGTGGTGAGGAAGACATCCCCTGAAAATAAGCCCTAGTATGTCTTCTTGAGAAAAAATAAATATAAGACAGTGTTGTATTTTCAGAGAAACACGGTATGTGAAAAATGACAGATGTACGAGTAAGCCCACAGACCAGCCAACCCTCAGACAATCTTCAGACTCATGCATTGTAATAATTGATGACTATTGTTTTAAACTACAGATTTGGGATGCTTTACTATATATATTGGGTATAATGAAACATACCTGAGGTAGGAGCTGCAAGACCATCGTGGGAGGCAGTGTCCTCCTTAGATAAACAAGGGTGAAATGTACTTTTTATAGAATAGGGTGGAGTCAGCCAGACTGCCAATAGAGGCTTGAAGTGTGAGCACCAGCAGGCAAACAGTGTCCCAAAGTAAACAGCTGGTATTTTTTTGTGGATTTACTTTGGTGCAGCTATGTGTTGAAACTTAACATAGATTAATTATTTAACTCAAATTTCTTATAGCACTACTGGGGCTGGGCAAACAATTACCCAAAATGAAGGCTTCAGAAGCAAGTTTTGCCCTGATCCTCTTCCCTCCTCCTGGCTCTCAGGCCCGTTCTTCCTTGAGGCTAGCCATAGAAACTAGAATCCCTCTTCCCCAAGGAGCATCATAAAAGCCAGAACCTTTCCTCCCCACTCTGAGGTCAGCCATAAACCCTAAAGTTATTTTATGTAAAAACTGGCCATAACTTCTCTGACCTACTTGTTTGGCTGTAGGTAGTAACACCTTCACACCAGTGAGGGTCCTTGCAAGGCTGAGGAACCTGCTTTCTCAAGCCCACTTGAGACCCTCCAGATCCCCAAGGGCAATGCCTTGATCAAAGCCAAACTTCACAGAATAAATCCCTTTATTAAAGGAATGCAACCAAGAAAGATGAAGCTTTTCTTTCCTTCTTGCTTAGAAAAGAATGACCTTGAAATCAGAAGGCCACGTGTTCCCCAGGTTGGGTCTTCATTCTGAAGGTTCCTATGTATATGTTACATAAATTTGCATGTCTTTTTCTACAAGTTATCAACTACTTCCTGTCAGAGATTTTTCTGTGAACCTTAGGGGGCCAAGAACCTTACTCTTTACAGCATTAAAAATGTAATGTAAAAATTATTACAACCAGCTTCACCTAAAAATACCTGCAAATGGCTCGGCGCCTATAGCTCAACCGGCTAAGGCGCCAGCCACGTACACCTAAGGTGGCGGGTTCGAATCCCCAGCCCGGACCCGCCAAACAACAATGATGGCTGCAACCAAAAAATAGCCGGGCGTTGTGGCGGGCGCCTGTAGTCCCAGCTACTTGGGAGGCGGAGGCAGGAGACTCGCTTGAGCCCAGGAGTTGGAGGTTGCTATGAGCTGTAATGCCATGGCACTCTACCCAGGGGGACAGCTTGAGGCTCTGTCTCAAAAAAAAAAAAAAAAAAAAATACCTGCAAATTAGAAAGAGTAAATAACCAGTTATACAATTGATATCTAGAAGATATAGAATTGAATGTAGGCCTGATTAACTCAAAATCTCAAACTCTTTATGCTTATGCCAAACAAGTAAACTTCAATAGTTTTTATCAGGAAAGGGTTAAAAAAGGCTGTGCCGATTTTATAGTTAAATAATTTTACTGCATAAATACCAGTGAGTATTGTGTTGTTAAGGATTTATTATAGCCCACAGCTATAATGAGAATGAGTTTCACATTTTGTAAAACTTGGGAGTAAGACCGCATGCCTGATGAATTTAGAGCTCCAGTGAATAGAAATAAAGACCATGGTGGGGTGTGTGTGTGTGTGTGTGTGTGTTAATTGCATATGGCAAAGTATTACAAGAAACTGATGAGCTCAGAAAAGAATTAATGTGCTGGCAAGTAGAAATAAAAGGAATACAGATATTGCAGCAATCTCTGGAATTGCCATGGTGCAAAAGGGACATGCTTGGCAATTGGCAATTTGGCAATGTCTTCACACATTTTTGTTACGAAACTTGGTGGCAGTGATCTGGGGGAGTTACTGGCATCTGAGGGGTGAAGGCCAAGAATGTGGCTAAACATCATACAATCAACAGGACCATCTTCCGTAGGAAAGGATTTTTTAAAATCTGGTCTACAACATCAATACTTCTGAGTTTGATAAACCCTATCCTAGATATGTAAGGTACTATTATGAAACTATGTTAGATACAAAGATCTGAATCAGAGATTCTATGCATTTTTCCCTCAGTTTCCCTAGGAGGATTGGTTCCAGGGCTATCCCAACCCCACTGTGGGTACCAAAATCCAGGATGCTCAAGTTCCTTATAGAGCACATGCAGCATTAGCATAAAACTTATGCACATCCTCCTATATATTTTAAATCATCTCTAGATTGCATATAATACCAAATCCAAGGCAAATGCTATATAAATTGTTGCATACTGTATTGTTTACAAAATAAAAACAAGAAAAAAGATTGTGTATGTTCATTATTTAGAATCCATCCATTTTTTTTTCCCTGAATATTTTTTATCTGCATGTGATTGACTCTGTAGATTCAGAGTCCACCAATAGGAAGACATTTTATCCTGGATTTAACTGCAACCTAAAGGCCACTGCATTTCCTGTAAGCCATAGTACTTCTTAAAGTTGACTACTGTTTCTACTGCCTTTATCACTGGTATCTTAGACTATAACATTGGGCAGGTGGATTATCACTTGATTTGCAAAATAGAATCTAATACAATTAAAAGTTAGTGGGCAGTAGTTCTAGGATGTTTCTCTAAAGTAGTGTTTTTAAACCATTTTTTATTTCATAGCACACATGAGCCTACAGTTAAACTTCTGTGGCACACTTAAATTATGTTGATCAAAAAAAAAGGAGTAAGAAAAAGAATATACTTACTGTGCTTTGAACCTCTTTTAAAAATAATTTCATTAATGTTTAAAATTATTCCTGGGATGCCTAAAATCCTCTCACAGCACACCAATGTGAGCTATGGTGTCCAGTAGCTCAGTAAATAGGGTGCTGTCCACATACACCGAGGCTGGCAAGTTCAGACCCAGCTGGGGCTAGGTAAAACAACAATGACAATGCAAACAATAAAAATATGCAGACATTGTGACAGGTGCCTGTAGTCCCAGCTACTTGGGAAGCTGAGGCAAAAGATTTGCTTAAGGCCAAGAGTTTGAGGTTGAGGTGAGCTGTGATACCACAGCACTCTACCCAGGGTGACAGCTTGAGAGTCTGTCTCAAAAACTCCTGAAAATCTTGACCTATCACAAATCATGAATTCAATTTACACACAGGAAGACTTGCTCCAGACCAGATAAGGAGAAGAAAGATCTCTTTTCTTTTGTCACCTTTATTGGATTAGAAGAGTCTATCTGTTTGGACGCAAGGCTGTTAGAGTATTAAAACACCACATCTATGGTGTGTGACTATGGGTCAGCTAGACTTGGTCCTTGAATCTGCCTCTGATTGGCTTCCTTATCAAGACTTTGTTTACATTAAAAACCATACTGCTTTGAAACATTAAAAAGTAGTAAGTAAATCCATGCAATTAACATAATCAGCTATAGAGTTAGTCTAGTTAGTAGGAATGCAAGCACAGCAAGAACCTTGACGGGACTGTTTGCCTTGCTTTCCTGAGATTTATGACTGTAACACTGATGTATGAAATAAATACAGAGATAGCCTGATACTCGGGACGGCATACTGGAAGCCTTGCGAAGAAGTGTGTGCCGCCGTCTGAGCCCCACTGTTCTTAAAACTATCTCTGTCTCTATTATTTCTCTATATTAATACTCTATAACTCCTACTAATATTTTTCCAGTCTCCTTGCACCACCAGTCAGCTAGGAAGTAAACCCACTGCATGTCAAAGCTGGTCCCCCTCTTTTACTATTTGTAATGGTCAAAAAGTCACTGGGTCACTTAAAAGCCATTGTGAAGTCCATTCCTTAATAGCATGCAGTGTTATCATGTCGTTGCCTGTTTTGAGAAAGAACAAGTGAACAGAAGAGGAGTGGGCTTCTTAGAAAAATAATGTGGAAGAAAAATTTTGTGATATATTCAGCACTTCAAAGAAATCAATACACTGAGGGGAAAACATAAGAAAATGAAATCCGAGAACATTATTTAGAATATTTTCTGATAATCTAGGAGGAGGTGACTGGTGCTCTTTGATCTTAGTTAAATAGTACACTTAATCCATTCTGAGACTATGCTTTCAAGTAATTATCTGATGAACAATTTGCTTATTCAGATATCTACTGAGAAGAGGTGTCCTGTGTGAGGGTACAGGTGAAATGCCTATATGCCTCTGGACAAAAAAGCCCTTTGAGAGAGAGCAGTGAAAAGACTTTGTGCAGGCATACTTGTCAGAAACTGAGGCAGAATCCCATATGGCCAGGTTGGTTGTGGGCCTAACTTGACTAAGGCTCTGACTGGAATGGGATTTCCAGAGATGTCCAGACTGCGTTAAGGAATTAAGGTTGACTTTATAAGGCCAATAAAAAAGCCCTTTGGAAAACTGGACAGATACCCATCAGTAACCTTTCCTGATCTGTGGTAAGTAATGAAGGTCACTTGCTGACAAGTCCAGCAATGGAAATGTGCTTGGGGACCTCAAGAGAAGAGGAATTTAACCAATGCATACAGATATCTAACGGCAGAGATAAAACCTGGGTTCATGAAAGGATTTTGAGAAGCCCAGCCTGAAAATTCCTTATAAAAGTTTCCAGGAAAAAACCCCTGACTTAAGGCCTACATGGGAGCAGAGGTTTGCACACAAATTCCAGTATGCCCAAGAAGTTTCTTTATGCCTTGTGTAAAGATTCGAAGTAACAGCCTCTAAGCAGCAAAGCCAGCAAGGGCAGATATTCAATCTACCTTGCTTCTCCATTGGTCTCAGGCTTCATCAGATAAGAACAAAGAAAGTAATGACTGACAACATGTTCTTCATTAAGTTACCAGGTTATGTTGAAAGGGTTATGCTTAAAGGCTGGGTGGATTATCAGATTACCAGGGAGGAGCTACTTGCAGGGCAGGTGGTCACAAGATGTAAACAAGCCTTGGTCAAAATGGATTAATGAAGTCATTGATGTCTGATGGGCATGTGCAGAGGGATTGTAATGAATATTAATGAGGTCATTGCTGTACGGTGTGCATGCACAAGATTCCGTATATAAACCAACCGCAAATAAAGAAGCTCACCATTTTGCCTGAGCGAGCAGATGGTCACTTTTATTTAAAACACAATTTCAATAAGCGTGCTTATTCTTTGCAACATCGTTTTTCCATGAGACTCCAACGGCAACACCCTTATGGCAACATGAGGGACACAGACATCTCCATCATTAAATAGGCGAATTGCACAATAAAAATACAAACCTATGGGGTGTAGCTTTATCTCCCCTCCTGTAATTAGTCCATGAAAGTCTGTTGCCAAGAGATAGAGGGTCTCTGAAGAAATAAGAACACCCTAGCTTTTGATCTGGAGAAACTCTTCCAGGCTTTATTTCACACTGACCAGCAGATTTCGCTATTAAGGTTGGCATTTCTTCCTTCACAGCTGAGGTAACTGACTGTCGAGTTGCAAAGGTTCTAAGCTAAATGCTATAAGACAGGAGACATGGCACAGGTTTAGACATGCTTCTTGGGAAGCAGATAACAGGATCAGAAAAAGTGCTTTAACACAGACATCTATTTCAATTAAAAAAAAAAATCACAAGGTAATAGGTAGGAGATATAGCAATAGCACAAAAACCACCATGAAGTCCTCAAATATCCAGCAGCCTCTGACAGGCAGAAAAAAAGTCATCTAATCCTGACAACTGCTCTCAGATCAATGAACTACAGATAGGGTTCAACAACAAAGTCCACGCTGCACACACTTCCACACGCTGTTAAATGTTATATATATATATATGTGCACATATAATATTTTTCTCTCTGTGAAGTGGATGGCACACAAATCGCACATTGAACAAAATACCAGATATTAAGCTATATTTTCCCAAAACCACTTGACCCTTTGGGAAAATATCACTTGACGCTTTAATCTGCAATTTCTGTACCCACAAAGCAAGAGGAGTGGGAGAATAAGAAATATCTTAAACTATTGTTGTAAATTTCCTTGAGATGATAGATAAAAAGCACTTAGGACCACACTTGAAAATGGAAAGTCTAAATATCATTTCAGTATATATTCAATTCAATAAGAACTGAACAGCAGTCCTAAACTTATAATACCTGAGCTCATTCATTTATTCATTTTACAGAGCACCTCTTATGTGCCAGCCATGGTTATTAAGGGTGCAAGAATAAATACACCATGCTCTGTGTCTTATAGATGTCCACATCTGTTTCTATTGGGGGAGAAAAACATGCAAATCATTAACCATAACTAGTAAAATGGAACTCCAATTGTCCACATAAAAATGTTATAGAAACTCAGACCGAAGGCTCAAGAAATAAATAAACAAAATATAACAAATTTCAGAAAACAGTGGATCCTTGGTGTACTCCCAAGTGTACGCTGGGTACAAGGTACTTGCTTTAAGCCCCGGAAGAGCAGAAAAACATGCAAACAGTTTCTCTCTACTCTTTCTCATCTACAGACTTTTTGTTCTTTATTAACAGCTAGTTTCGACTTCTGATAAAGGAGAAAAGAACGGGAAGATCTAATTTTTTTCAGCATTTCAATGTGCTAGTTGATTTATATATAATTTTATTTATGAGTTAGACAGAATGAAATGACTTCAAATTTTTAAAGAAATGAATCTCCTGGAAGCTATGGTGTTGGGCTACTTCACAAATTCCCCTTATTCTCATCCTTCAAATGATAGATTTTTTTGCCTTTCAAAAAATAGGGGTATATAGCCCCTTGATCACAGGTAATTGAATGATTGAGTGAAAAAGAATGGGACATTTTGAAACATTTCACTCTATATTTCTGTTGGAGGTGACAAGGAAGACTTCTATTTTCTTCCAGGCCATGAATTATAATTGTCAGAATTGTAGGTGCTCTGTCCATGCCACATGGTGGAAGGAAGAGAAAGAGGAAAATTTTTTCCTCTTACCAAAAATGGAGAGAAAAGAGTATCCTAATGGTTTCAGGTCCCTTATTCTAATCCCTTGAAGTCTCAAGTTAGTCCTAGTTCCTTTGCCTCCTAATATCTCTGAAGCACCAGTACCCTTCTGACAAATCCCCTTTGTCAAAAATTAGACTTTCTAAAATGTGCCACATAAATAGTCCCAACTAATTCAGATTATACAACTCCTGAGAGTAAAGGTAAGATTTGAGTTTAAATAGATTGGTCTGGCTCTCCAGCTTGTGCCTTGTGTCTGTGTACTGAAATGCACTAGAGTTATGTGAATGCTCTGAATTTCCCATCATTTGCTCCTGGACACTTATCTTACAGTTCATTCACTCTCAGAACATACACTTCACTACAATACTGAAGTGATTGATGGAATTATCTATTTACAACATCAGGGAGAGAAAACAATATATATTTGAACCTGTTGAAGGTAGGACATATAGACCACTGTCTTAATGTTGTGAGCTCTGAGACTTGTCTGCTTAAGTTCAAAACCTTACTTAGTAGTTATGCAGCTAAAGGGTCAAGGGAAAATACCTGCCTCACCCTCTAAAGGTTCACTAAAGAGACAATCACTAAGCAAATTAATATCAGAACATGCATACAGATTTATTAGGTCGCTGGAGGAAATAATCACAGAGTGATTTCTCACTATGCAAGGGGATGAAGATGGTTATATACTCTACTTCTTAGAAGAAAGGCAGATGGGCAAGTGTGTATGATATTTTTTGGGGAAGTAAATTATTTTTAGGGGAATTTGATGATGGGTTCAAATAATGTTCATGGGCCTGGTATAAGGTCTGTCCAGCCTGTAGAGCAGGAAGTGGCTTGTGACAAAAGTCTGTCCAGGGTTTGCAAGGGTATTCCATAATGAACTGATTTCATATCCTTACTTTAATTACTTCTGTAAAGTCCCTTTAACTAATCAAGATAACATACACATATTCATAGGTTTGGGGATTACTATAGGTACAGTTTGAAAAGGGTGTCCTTATTTATCCTATCACCAGCTCTATCATCTTTTACTCCATTGCTTTGAAGCTCTGCCATTGGTGTGTACACATTTAGGACCACTATATCTTTCCGGTAGATTGATTACTTTATTAATGTAATGTCCATCTTTGTTTCTAGAAATTTTCTTTGCCCTGAGGTCCCCTTTATATGGTATTAATATAGCCACTCCTGATTTTTATTTTTGATTCATGTTGGCATGGTTTACCTTTTTCTATCATTTTATTCCAACTTACCTATAGTTAAATTTCAAGTGATTTTCATATAAATAGCATATAATTGGGTTGTGTATGCATGTGTGTGTTATCCACACAGCCAATCTGCCAATCTTCCAGTCTCTACTTCTTTTCTTGTTTTTGTATAGAGGGTCTTGCTGTATTCATCTAGGCTGGATCACAATGGCAAGACCATAGCTAACTGCAGTCTCCAACTCCTGAGTTCAAGTAATCCTCCTGCCTCAGCCTCCCCAGTAGCCAGGATTTCAGACCCCCATGACCAGCTGATATTTAAAAAAAATGATTGTAGAGACAGGGTCTGGCTATGTTACTGTTTCCCAATTCTTGGTCTCTACCTCTGTGTTCTTCTATCCTAGAACCCCCTCCAGTTTAGTTTCTTTTTAATTGCCTTTCAGAATTTTCTTTTGTCTTTCTTGCATTATTTTCAGGGTTTATCACTGTTTCCAGAGAAGAAGTGTGGGAAGAAGTTGTTCTACACAATCTTCTGAGGATAAGAAATCATATACTACATTTTGATTCTAAGTCCTTCATTAGTTTTAATAATTCCCATTACTAAAAACAAACACAGCACTTGAAGTGTTATCTTTTAGATTCAGGATCATGCTGTTTCCTTACAATCCTTTACCATGTATATAAACCTCAGAGAAAATAGAAAGGTTCACAAAACTATGACACCCTGATACTTAGGAAATTGTTACTTTACCCTGATTTTGTGCCCCAAGTGTTAGAGGTATCTTGAACTAATTTCCATGGAGAAAGTGCGGTGTTGCCTTAACTGGTCATTCTGACCTTCATTCTTTCCTCTGGGCGATGTTCCTTTATCATGCCTCAGCAAGCAACGTACATGGGCATAGCCTTTTTAGGAGAACCCTCTTGTCCATGACACACACTTTGCTTTCTCCCTCCTCCGTTTCTATTAAATCATAACTGTATACATTAATGCATTTATGGGGTACAGTGTGCTGATTTTATATACAATTTGGAATGCTTGCATCAAATTGGTTAACATAGACTTCACCTCACTTACTTAATTATTGTGTTAAGACATTTAAACTCTACACTTAATAGATTTGACATGTACCCTTGAAAAATGCACCATAGGTGAGGTCCCACATTTACCCTACCTCAATCCAACTTCCCCCCCACCAACCTTCCCCCTCCTATTTACTCCTCCATCCTGGCCTATAGTTGTGTTTTATCTTTCATATGAAAGTGTGGGTTACTATAAACTGGTTTCATAATAGTAATGAGTACATTGGATACTTTTTCTTCCATTATTGAGATATTTTACTAAAAAGAATATGTTCCAACTCCATCCATGTAAACATGAAAGAGATAAAGTCTCTATCTGTTTTAAGGCTGCACAATATTCCATGGTATATACATACCATAATTTGTTAATCCATTCATGGGTCAATGGGCACTTGAGCTGCTTCCATGACTTAGCAATTATGAATTGGACTTCAATAAAAATTCTAGTGCAAATATCTTTGTTATAAAGTGATTTTTGGTCTTCTGGATATATACCTAGTAAAGGAATTGCAGGATTGAATGGCAGGTCTAACTTTAGTTACATAAGTGTTCTCCAAACTTCTTTCCAAAAAGAATGTATTAGCTTGCATTCCCACCAGTAGTGCAGAAGTGTTCTCTTTTCTCCACATCCAAGCCAACATCTGGGTTTGGGATTTTGTGATGTGAGCCACTCTTACTAGAGTTAGATGATATCTCATAGTGGTTTTGATTTGCATTTCTCTGTAAAGATGATGAGCATTTTTTCATGTGTCTGTAGGCCATGAGCTTATCTTCTTCTTCAGAGAAGCTTCTGTTCAAGTCCCTTTCCCACAATGAAATGGGGTTACTTGCTCTTTTCTTATTAATAAGTTGGTGTTTTTGGTGGATTCTGGTTATCAAACCTTTGTCAGAAACATAACCTGCAAATATCCTCTCCCATTCTTGGGGCTGTCTGCTTGCTTTACTTACTGTGTTCTTGGCTGTGCAGAAACTTTTTAGTTTGATCAGATCTCAGTAATGTATTTTTGGTGTTGCTTCAATTGCCCGGGGATCCTCCTCACAAAGTATTCTCCCAGGCCAATTTCTTCAAGTGTTTCTCCTTTACTCTCAACAAGAATCTTTATAGTTTCATGTCTTAAGTTTAAATCTTTTATCCAGTGAGAGTTAATTTTTGTTAATGGTGAAAAGTGTGGGTCCAGTTTCACTCTTCTACAAGTTGCCAGCCAATTCTTCAAATACCACTTGTTAAATAGGGAATCTTTCCCCCAATTTATATTTTTGATGGGCTTATCAAAGATCAAATGATGATAAGTGACTGGGTTCATCTCTTGGATTTCATTTCTGTTCCATACATCTGCCTCTCTATTTTTGTGCCAGTACCATACTGTTTTGATCAGTATAGATTTATAGTATAGTTTGAAGTCTGGTAGTGTGATTCTTCCTGATTTATTTTTATTTCTGAGTAATGCCTTGGCTATTTAAGTTTTTTCTGCTTCCATATAAAACGAAGTACTATTTTTTTCCAGAACTTTAAAGTATGACAGTGGTGCTTTGATAGGGATTATATTAAATCTGTATATTGCTTTGGATAATATTGACATTTTAACAATGTTGATTCTTTCTTCAGCTATTTCTTTCCTCAGAGTTTTATAATTCTCTTTATAAAGATCTTTCACATCCTTTGTTAGGTGAATTCTCAAATATTTCATCTTACTTTGGCACTACTGCAAAAAGAATAGAGTCCTTGACTATTTTTTCAGCTTGACTGTTACTGGTATATATAAAAGCTACTGATTTGTGATTATGGATTTTTGTATCCTGAGACACTACTATATTCCTCAATCACTTCTAAGAGTTTTGTAGTTGAGTCCCTGGGGTTTCCAGGTATAAAATCATATAATCTGCCAAGAGTGAAAGTTTGATCTCCTCTGACCCTATTTGTGTATCCTTGATTGCTGTATCTTGCCTGATTGCCATGGCTAAGACTTCCATTGCAAAGTTAAAAAGCAGTGGATACAATGGGCAACCTTGCCTGGATCCTGATCTGAGTGTGAATTTTAGTCCATTCTATACGATATTGACTGTGGGTTTGCTATAGATGGCCTCTATCAGTTTTAGAAAATTCCCTTGTATATCTATTTTCTTAAGTGTTATGATCATGAAAGGGTGCTGGATATCGTCAAAAGGTTTTTCTGCATCTATTGAGAGAATCATATGGTATTTGTTTTTTATTTTGTTTATGTAATGTATTATATTTATAGATTTGTGTATATTGAACCAACCTTGAGACCCTGAGATAAAACCCACTTGGTAATGGTGTATAATTCGTTTGATGTGTTGCTGGATTCTGTTTGCTAGGATCTTATTGAGTATTTTTGCATG
This sequence comes from Otolemur garnettii, assembly GCF_000181295.1. Lineage (NCBI taxonomy): Eukaryota > Metazoa > Chordata > Mammalia > Primates > Galagidae > Otolemur > Otolemur garnettii. The sequence continues at coordinate 51,464,177 of NW_003852396.1, forward strand.
AATATTCATTAGTGATATTGGTCTATAATTTCTTTTCTTGTTGTGTCTTTTCCTGGTTAGGGGATCAGAGTGATATTTGCTTCATAGACTGTGTTGGGAAGTATTCCTTCTTTTTCAATGTTTTGGAAAAGGTTAAGTAATATAGGTACTAGTTCCTCTTTAAAGATTTGGTAGAATTCTGATGTGAAGATATCTGGTCCTGGACTTTTCTTTTTTGGGAGATTTTGTATAGTTGATGCGATTTCAGTGCTTGATGTAGGTCTATTCAACATTTCCAATTCTTTCTGGCTGAGTGTAGGAAGGTAATGTGCTTCCAAGTATTGGTCTATTTCCTTTAGATTTTCATATTTCTGAGAATAGAGTTTTTTATAGTATTAAGGATTTTTGAATTTCTGAGGTGTCTGTTGTTATTTCGCCTTTGTAATTTCTGATTGTTTTGTTTTAGGAGATTGAAAGTCGATGACCATCCTCTTCTGGTGTGAAAAGTTTCAGCTGAGAGATGTGTAGTCATTCCATTATTCTTCCCCTTGTAGGTTATGATTTTCATATGTCTGGAAGCTTGCAGAATTTTCTCCTTCTTATTAACTTTTGCAAAGTTAGTTATGATGTATCTAGATGTTTTATTTGGATTGAGTCATGAAACTCAAGTTTGAGTTCTGAACTTGGGTTCTGAAACTATCTGTAATCTGAATTTCAGTATCTCTTGTCATGCTTTGGAAGTTCTTAATTAAATTTTGGAGTAGGACATCAGTGCCCTTGGAACCATCCTCTTCTTCAGGAATTCCTGTAAGGTGAATGTTTGTTCTTTTGGAGTGGTCCCATAGCTCTCTCAAGGAATGATCCACTTTCGCTCTCCATTTCTCTGCCTCTAACCATTTGGCTGCATTAAAAAGTTTTGTCTTCAATGTCAGAGATCCTTTCTTCTGCCTGCTCCATTCTGTTACTGAGAGATCTTACTGTATTTCTCATATATTTCAGGGCTGTAATTTCTTGCCTCATTGTATGTAAGTCTTTGGAGATTTTGTCTTTGAATTCACTGAATTCTTGAGACAACTTTTGAATTACTCCCTGAGTTTCTAATTCCAACTGTACTTCCATTCTATTAATCTTATTTGCCATTCAAGTTTTGAACTCAATTTCTGACATCTCAGTCATTTGGTTATGAATGGGATCTTTCTTCTCTTGTGTCTCCTTTGTTATTCCTTGAGGGAGTTGATCTACTCTGATTATTCATGTTGTCAGAGTTATTCCACTGATCCTGCCCCATAATTATTTTTCACAGTTTGGCTAGTAGAAGCTAGTAAGGTGAAAATGGATTGAGGGCTCCTTGAGTTGTAATGAACCAGCCCTTTACCAAAGAGCTGGGACTAGTGACTGTGGCTTTTCCCCTACAGCTTTACAAAGGTCCTGTTCAGTATGGCAGCATGACACATTGGGGACCTGCTTGGTGTGATGGGTCTAGGTGGCTCTATCTTATATTCAGTTATATCCAATCCTAGTGAATCAGTGGATTTGGGCTGAAATCTCAGCTGTGGAGAAATACAAGCAAGTAAGACACCCCACCCCCCCATGGACAAAAACTAGAACAGGACAATCAAACCCTTGGTGTGATGGGTCTATGTGGCTCTGTCTTATATTCAGTTATATCCAATCCTAGTGAATCAGTGGATTTGACACATTAGGGCCCTGCTTGGTGTGATGGGTCTAGGTGGCTTTGTCTTATATTCAGTTATATCCAATCCTAGTGAATCAGTGGATTTGGGCTGAAATCTCAGCTATGGAGAAATACAAGCAAGTAAGACACCGCACCCCCCCCCCAAGAACAAAAACTAGAACAGGACAATCAAACCCTCCCACTACAACACAACCCGGCCTCAAACTTGGAGGGTGCCCGGGTGACTGCCTAGGTCAAGAGTTCTAAACCAATTGTCCTGGTCAGCACAATTACAGCTCATGTGGGAGAGTTCAAAAGGTCTCCAGCAACCAGACAGCAGGGGTCCATTGGCAGATCAAGTGTGACGCACTCTGGTGCTGCTCTGTGAAGTCAGAAAACCCTGCCCAGCATAAGAGTTAGTTCAGGGGGATTGGTGCCTCCTTCCCCAACCACCTTGCACCTCTGCCACACCCAGCCACTCATAACCTCCATGGGGCTGTGGTCCAGTCCCCTCCAATGAGCAAATATGCCAGGGATTTGTGCCCACCAGCGTCACAGGGGAGTCAATACATCATCAGCTAGGCCACCACACTCTTCCACCAGCCAGCAGGGGGAGCTGAAGCCTGACTCTCTCTGGTGCTCAATGGAAGCTGAGGAGTATTCCACCTGAGTTTGTTCCAAGCCAGAAATTAACAATGCAGTGAATGTTCTTCTCCCTCAGAGACCGTGCCTCTACCCCAGGCACACTGCTCCTCTGGTACCCCTGTAGGGCAAGGTCTGGCTCCCTCTGGCAGTCTACAGTATTGGGGAGGTGTCTGCCTGAAATTTGACCCTGGTGGGATTGCTCTACTATTGCTGACATACCTTTTCATGACTTTTCAAGCTTCTGCCTACTGTGTGGCTTCCTGTGCCTCCACCCACCACTGATATACACTTTTGCCCTCCCACTGCTACTGGATTCACTGTTTCAGCTCAGCTGTGATGTTGCAGGCTATGTAATGCCCAGCCCTAGCAAAGAACCATGGACACTCCTGTCTCTGCAGAGGTTGGGCTTCCAGACTGCCAGGCAAGGCGGAAGAGTGGACTAGGGATTCAGAATGGCAGGGAAAATATTTGTTCAACTTTTCTGCCAGGCAAGAGAATACCCAGGTTCATAGCAAGGTCTCTCTGGTGAAGGAGTCCCAGACTCCAGCTACTCCCTCCTGTGGAATGAGACAAGAGGTCTTCAGTCCACTGCTCACTTACAGAGATAACACAGCAAGTCAATATCTTGGGGGAGGGGCTGGACTCTCATCCTCTTTGGGATGGGGTTTTTTACCTGAAATTTTCTTACTTTGAGTCACAGCTTGCCTCAGCAGGGATGATGTACAGTTATCAATCTTCTCTCTTAGCTCAGCTGCAGACCTTCAGCTTTATTGAGTTCTATATGGCCATTATCTCTTCCTCTGGATGGCAGCTTCTATTGAAAATTGGCTTCAGTTGGCCATCTTCCTCCACATTTTGCTTTTTCATCTGAATGCTTGCATTCCATATTATCTCCATTTATGGTTTTTCTGCTTACCTGTAGCTCATTTTGTTAATATATGCTAAGGTATTGACAGACATACATTATGCATTCTAGAATGTATATGCTTTAGAACAACTCTCTTCATTGTCTTAAGCCCACAAAGAATAGTTAATAGTAGGTATTTAATATTTGTGATTAGATACTAGCTAAAGTACCCCGAGTTTCTACTTTTCTAGAAAAGGGATCTTAAAAAAATCGACCTGTAGAATGATTCTAGTATCATTATTCTGATTGAAGAGATGTAAATGGGCATAATTAATTGTTTCATTCCCTCAATTCCTACTTGTGTGTCCTCAACATTAAATCCTCAGTTCTTAAAGAATGGGATGTTTATGCTGCATCTTCTAAGGTTTATCAAATATACACATTTGGCATATATTGTGGACTCAACTGCTGTATTCATCTCCTAGGAATAACGAGACATATGGGAAGAAAAATAATCCTCTAACAGGAATGTCCAATTTTCTTTCTTCTCTGCCTCAAATTAGAAGAATAAGAGGTATTTTGGGTCACAGATTTAATACACAACACTAACAAAAACTGCAAAAAGAAGAAAAGTCCATGTGTACACCTTGTAATATTTGATACCACAGAGAAACAAAACAAGTCTCAAGTAATCTTCATATGTCCCATGGGCTACAGTTTGGACACCTCTGCATAACTTTGAGAATATTTTATCTTTTATTTTGTTTTCTACCTATACACATAACTACATTACATAGTTAATATATGCTTTTGCCACAGAAAGAACACAATGAAGTAAAGATCTTATGCTTCATGCCATTTGTACCCACAGTTTGGTATCAAAGTATTAACAAATATGCTACCATTTGCCTTTTTCTACCAAAATCTCAGATATGCAAGAAATTCATTTATTAGAATTGTAGTCACAAATGCCTGATAGTAATTTAAGACTTAATTGGTAGTCTATGACATTAATTTTATTGATTTTATGTATTCTCATCCTTGCATATTTAAGACAAAACCAGATGAAAAGGAAGAATGGAGAAAAACATAATTAGGAAAGAGATAGACAACTCTACCTACCTTGTCAATCTCAAAAGCAACTTTGGTAAGTTAAATAATTGAGCTCAATTTTCTGCCTGTGAAATGGAAAAACAATGAGGTAGAAATCCAGGATTTTGTGAATGCTTAACAATAATTTCCATTTTCTCTTTTGTGATAGAGTTAAATCTGACATAAATGGAAAATGTACAGAACACTATCTATTTTTATCCTCAGCTTTCTCATTTAATTGGGGGCTTCAGGGTAGGAGATTTAGATTATATATTTATTTCTATTTGTGACCCAATTTCTTTCAAAACTTCAGAATTTTTTTATTTGTATGATTGATGCAACCTCAGGGGATATAAATGATTAAGACAGAGTCACCAGAACCATGGTGATAAGCTGTTTCTTCAGCAAATGCAGAAATGGCAAGAGGAGAGGAAATAATCGTGTATAGCTAAATGTTAGAGAGGATGTTGAGCTTTTATTCCATTCTTAGATCCTTTCTTCATGCAGTTGTACAAGTATTTAATTGCATTTTTCCCCTTCTCTGAATTTTAATCTTTTTATTTCAGAAAGATTGAGTGATTAACAAGCATCATATTCTGCTTCTGCACACAGAAGAGTTTCTTCACAAAGTTTTTTGAAAGGGTATTGTTTAATATTCCTCTCAGTTTGTAGACTGTTGTGGCAGGGTTTGGATGAAAGTTGCTAAGATTGCTTTTCGTATCTTTAGCTCACTAAGATTTCTTGGCATACTTTGTTTTGCTGTCATATTATTGGCTGCATGCCATCGTGGACGAATCATTCTTCCAGTTAAATTTTTCTAAATCTTATCATTCAAATCTATTTAGTTCTAATAAGATTATCCCTTGCAAATTGGTTTTCCATTAATGCACACTTGGGGATTTATTTAAATACAAACCTTTCCCAAGATAATAATTAAAAGTGTACCAATATAGAAATAACCTCAAGCAAACCACCCAGTCAATACTGTGCGTAATATTTTACTGTGTTGGGGGAGATATGCTTTTAACTAACATGCTAATTTTTATCATTTGTTCAATGGAGCATTTTATTTTCTTTTATTAAAAATAATATATCACCCTGATGCCAAACCCAGGAAAGGAATCCCTCCCCTCCAAAAAAGAAAACTATTCAATATCATTAGTAAATATCAACACAAAAATACTCAATAAAATTGTATCAAATAGAATACACGTACACAATAAAAAAAATTACAAATCATGATCAGGTAGATTTCATACCAGAGATTGCAAGGCTCGTTCAACATATGCAAATCCATAAATGTAATTTGCCACATAAATAGAAGCTAAAACAAAGACCACATGATCCTCTCAAGAGATGCAAAAAAAGCAATTGAAAAAATTCAGCATCCTTTTCTGATAAGAATACTTAAGAAAATAGGCAGAGGTGGCACATTTCTTAGGCTGATTATAACCATCTATGACAAACTCAAAGCAACCATCATACCGAATGGAGTAAAACTGAGTGCTTTTCCACTTACAACCAGAAAGAGATAAAGATACTGCTATCACCAATACTATTCATCATAGTGCTGAAAGTTCTAGCCAATACAATCAGGCAAGAGAAAGACATCAAGGGTATCCAGATGGGAACAGAGGAAGTTCCCAAATTTTCACACTTTGTTGATGATATAATCTTAGAAAACCCCAAGGCCTCAACCACAAGACTCCTGGAAGTGAACAAGAAATACAGTAATGTCTCAGGATAGAAAATCAATGTCCACAAATCAGTAGCCTATCCATATGCCTATCTGAAACAGAACCAAATCAAAGTCACAATATTCTTCTCAGTAGCTGCAAAAAAAAAAAAAAAAAAAAATCTTAGAATATAATTAACAAAGGATGTGAGGAATATTTATGCAGAGAACTATGAAACCCTGAGGAAAAAAATAGCAGATGCTAACAAATGAAGGAATTTACCATGCTCATGGCTGGGAATAATCAATATCATTCAATGGTGTATATTAGCCAAGGCAATCTACAGATTTAATTCAGTTCCCACTAAAACAGCATTGTAAAATAAACAAACAAAGCCCCTCCCCCCAAAAAAAACAAAGCTGGAGGCATCCCATTAGCAGACTTCAGGTTACGCTACAGGTCTATAGTAATCAAGAAAGTATGGCACTGGCATTAACATAAAGACATAAGATCTATAGAACAGAAGAGAGGATCTAGAGATGAAACCAGGCTCATATCACCATCTAGTCTTTGATAAACCAAACAAAAGCATACATCTGGAAAAAGAATCCCTATTTAACAAATGGTGCTGGGAAAAGTTGATAGCACCATATAAAAGACTGAAACTGGATCCACACTTTTCACCATTTAAAAACATTAATTCCTAAAAGATTTAAATCTAAGACAGGAAACCATGAAATCCCTAGAGAAAGTGTAGGAAAAACTCTTAACAATATTGGCTTGGGAAAGAACTCATGAAGAAGATACCACTGGCAACTGCAGCAACACAAATAAATAGATGGGACCTGATCAACTTAAAAAGCTTCTTCACAGCTAAAGATGCAATCACCAGAACAAATAGACAACCTTCATAATGGGAGAAAATATTTGCAGGCTATGAATCAGACAAAGTGCTAGTGACCAGAATATACGTAGAACTTAAGCAAATCAACTAGAAAAGGGCAAACACCTGCATCAATCAATGGGCAAGAGATAATCAAGAGTGGACAATAAACACACAAAAAAGATGATCATCATCCCTAATAATTATAAACATTCATGTGAAAACCACATTGTGATATCACCTAACACTAGTGAGAATAGCCCACATCACAAGATCCCAAAGCTAGAGATAATAGTGTGGGTGCAGAGAGAGGGCTATACTGATGCCTTGCTGGTGGGATTGCAAACTAGTATAGCCTTTTTGGAAAGAAGTTATGTGGAATCTTCAAAGAACTGAAAGTAGACCTCCCATTGGATCCCACAATCCCATTACTAGGTATCTATCTAGTTTATAGGTGTCCTCAAATTATGGTCTGCGGGCCACATGCAGCCTGCTGAGGATGTTTATCCAGCCCAGGTGTTTTTGATGCCACTGCCTGTCCTGCTTAGCAGTTGACTCATCCCAGGGCCTCAGTACAGCCCTCCAATGGTCTAGGGGACAGTGAACTGGCCGCCTGTTTAAAAAGTTTGAGGACCCCTGACCTAGAAGAAAAAAAATCATTTTACCATAAGGATAAAGGCATTCAAATGTTTATAGCAGCTCAATTCACAATTGCAAAGATGTGGAAACAACACATTTCCAGATTAATAAACTGTGGTATATGCATACCATGGAATACTATTCAGCCATAAAAAAGATACAGACTCTGCATGTTTGTATTTACCTGATAGTTTTGGAGAACATTTTCCTAAGTGAAGTAGCTCAAGAATGGATAATCAAGTATCCCATGTGCTTTGTACTAACCTGAAAATGGTAAATCAACAGCTGCAGGCCCCCATGAGAGAAAAACCCAATCAATTCAAGGAGCAGGAGAGAGCTCAGTAAGTTTCCACCTTTTGAGTATAATGTAGGGATTTATACCACACTTCTTAAGATAGAGTATCACTCTGTTATCGTGAGTAAAGTGCTGTGGTGCCATAGCTCATAGCAAGCTAAAAGTCTTGAGCTCAAGAAATCCTCTTACTCAGCCTTTTGTGTAGCTGGGACCATAGGCAACTGCCACTATACTTGGCTAGTTTTTCTCTTTCAGTAAAGATAGCATCTTGCTCTCCATTAGGCTGGTCTCCAACTCCTGAGTGCAAGTGATGCAACCACTCAGTCATCTCAGAGTGCTAAGATTACAGGTATGGGCCACTGTGCCTGGTCCACTATTAAGAGTTTAAATGCCTGTGGCTCAATGAGTAGGGCGCCAGCCCCATATACTGAGGGTGACTGGTTCAAACCCAGTCCCAGCCAAATTGCAACAAAAAATAGCCGGGCTTTGTGGCGGGTGCCTGTGGTCCCAGTTACTCAGGAGGCTGAGGCAAGAGAATTGCTTAATCCCAGGACTTGAAAGTTTCTATGAGCTGTGATGCCACAGCACTCTACCAAGGGCGATAAAGTGAGACTCTGTTTCTACAAAAAAAAAAAAAAAAGAAGAAGAAGAAGAAGAGTTTAAATGCCCAACCTCATAATATTTTTATGTTGACTATTAAGTTTCAACATATGAATTTTGGTGGATGCATTTAAACTGTAACATCTGCTATCTGCTATTTATAACTGCTATCTCTCTAAACTATTGGATATTATCTTGTTATGTGACCTTGTGTATGTATGTTTGTGTGTGTAGTTTCTGTTCAGTTACTTCTCTATGATAAATTTCCAATAGTAGAGTTATAGCACTAACAATGATAAATATCACTCTTGCTGTGTAGTTTGGCAATTTGTTTTGAAAAATGTTGTCTAACTTTTCCAAAAAGTCATTTAAACACTATGTGATTTGGGAAGTATCAATGGTACTCAAATATCCTGATGGTTGAAAAATTACAATGTGGGAGCGTGTCTCACTCTCGGTATACCGGATAACTCCAAAAATGTGTGTCTTTAAATAAAAATATTACACTTCCAATTTCTATTTACTTTAACATTTAATTTTATATTTAAAAATAATTCAGGAATCAAGTTTTAAATATTTTTGAAGACAGTTTACAAATTTTTATGTCTATACATGTGTATGTGGAAAGACTCCCAAACTGAGGAAGAAAAATGCTTTTAGCAAAGAGTGTTTCTAACACATTTATGGTTTTAAAAATGTTCTTTCATTTCTTAGCAAGTTTTCTGCAAATAATTTTTACAGAAAGATATTGTTATAGAATTCTGGCTAGCTAGATGTGTGCACTGTCAGATAAATTGATGCTTATTCTGCAAGGTAGTAAAATCCTGATATTACTGTTCTTTATCCGCATTGGTTCAAACAGACCTAAAAGTATAGTTTTATCTCTTGTGAAAATTTTGAAGGTTCAAAAATGAACCCAATCACTATACATAATTTAATTGAGACTTCATTGACGTTTATTGACATTTATCCACATGGAGGAACATACTTCTATTCTTCAATCCTTGGTTGATATGTATATATTATCTACCTGAAAATGCATGCTATCTAATATTTATCCATATATCCAGATTTTGGGTGCTGTAGTCTTTTTGTGCCACTAAAGTAGACTGGGTATTTTTTTTTTAACCTAGAAATTTATTTTTCATAGCTCTGGAGGCTGGGAAGTCCAAGAGAAGGTGTTAACATCTGGTACAAAGGCCTTTTCTCTGAATCCTGACATACCAAAAAGCAGAAAGGCAACAAGGAAAATGTTGTTCACACGGCGGAACAGGAGAGAGAGAATCCAGAGCAACAAGCCCTCTTTATAGTGGCATTAGTAAAACACCTTTCAGCAGGCCTTAAGTCTCAACACTGTTGCACTGAGTTTTAACTTTCCAACACATGAATTTTGGGAGACAAATTTGAATCACCTCAGAGAGACAGCAGCAAATGGCTTGCATTTTTCTCTTTCACAGATAGATGTGGGGTTTATTTGTTGGTTTGTTTTTGTTGTTGTCACTGTGCAGACAATTTTGTTAATTTTCCTCTCCCCTTGTCCTCTAAGATTTCTATGCTGAATGGAAATAAAAAAATAACTGTTAGTGGGCGGTGCCTGTGTCTCAAAGGAGTAAGTCGCCAGTCACATATGCAGGGGGTGGTGGGTTCAAACCCAGCCCCAGCCTCCCCCCCAAAAAAATGTTAGTTATTTGTAAACAAATATTTTGTCACCTATTACAAAAAGATGATTCACAAAGGGAAATAAATACCTTGAAATTTAAGAGAATAGCTATTCTTTCTATAAACAAAGAGGTCTCTAATTGACAGCTGAACTGTACATGTAATATTGGCATGTTGATAATCCATAACTTAAAGACAGAAAAAGCTGGAATCTGTTTTAAGAGTCTAGTTGGCCTCTACCTATATAGAAGCAAGAATGTTTTTAAGAAAGATCTGGTAACATTACGGTTACAACTTCATAAAATAATGATCTACTAGGAAAGCTATTAAAATGATCAAATAGAAAACTTTTATTGGAATATGAAAAGTTCCTTAAGTTTCTTAACTTTTTCTCTATTGGCTTTTTTCTGTCCCAGAGACTATGAGTCTCATTTACTATTTTGGCCACATGCAACAGTTCATCATTTTTAGTCGTGTGGGACTAGGCTGTTCAGAACTCATATTTCAAAACAGACTTACATGAGTACTTAACAAAAAGATTAATTCTTCCTACTTTATGTTCTAATTTGGCAAAATAAAAAAAAGACCTTATGAGATTGTTTTTCTTCCTTATTCTTTCTGGATATTGTTGATATGCTTTTCTTATATTTTTATATGTTCCTGTTAACCTCAAGCTAATGTAATATTGATTATTTTTCAGAAGTTAGATTTTCTTGGAAATTGGAAGCTTTTTGCAGATCAAAAGACACACCAGTTTTTAACTACGAGAGATTGAATAAGAGGAATTGTTGACATGATTGAATATCTAGGAAAAAATAATACATTATTGTAACAGAAAAAAAATGTGTAGAAAGAGTAACTGTGCTGTCAACAATTTTATATTAGTGCTTAAAAAACAGTGAAGTATTTGAAATTCTGTGCCTATGAAGTTTTTAGAAGTTTCTTTATCCTTAATGAGAGATTAAACAAGTGATATTAGTAGAAGAGAGGCAGAATGCTGGAGTGAATTTCTAAGGTATCATTTTTGATGCATTACCAGTTAATTCATATCATGAGTGCCTAATATTTCTTTATATATAATTCTTAGATCTTCGTTCTTAACGTTAAGTACTCCCCTGCCTGTCATCGATTCAATAAAGATCTACTGTGCAACTACATATATTATTCACAAAGGCTTGCCATGAAGTGCCACTGAGGGAAGGTATTTCTTCCTTTCACTTCAAGAATACTAGAATTGGCTCGGCGCCTGTGGCTCAATCAGCTAGGGAGCCAGCCACGTACACCTAAGGTGGTGGGTTTGAATCCAGCCAAGGTCCACCAAACAACAATGATGGCTGCAACCAAAAAATGGCCGGGCGTTGTGGCGGGCGCCTGTGGTCCCAGCTACTTGGGAGGCAGAGGCAGGAGACTTGCTTGAGCCCAGGAGTTGGAGGTTGCTGTGAGCTGTGATGCCACGGCACTCTACCCAGGGGGATAGCTTGAGGCTCTGTCTCAAAAAAAAAAAAAAAGAAAACTAGAATTGAGTGGTAGCCATATTTTATCCACACATCTCTACCACCTGCAAAATATAACGTAGTGTAAGGATCAGTAATGTGCACTTTTTTTAATTTTGGAATTAGATAGATAGTTTCATCCCCCAAATGTTTGGAGTTCTGTGTAAATGAGAACAATGGAGATACAAATAATGTATGTATAAATATTAGAAAGTGATAAATTATAAACTGTTATGAGTCATAAATTATTTAAAAGGGTATTTTCTTGGCTTATATCTTGAAAAATATATGTACCCTCATAATGACCTAGAAACTCAGGTTTTTGCTAAAAACATTTGATCCTCATAGAGTTCTTTGCTAAAATATGGCACTACAGAGAACTCTTCATCACTCAACCTTCAGTCTCGGCCACCAGGCTGCAGTTTGCTATTTTCTTTCTGAAGTCCCATCTCTTTCCTATATTAACAGAAGCCCAAACAGCTGTTATGACCTGCGCATCCATGCTCAGTTGTGTTCCTGAAGAGCTGCCTTTGAACCCTGTAGTTTAGGGTTGGAAATTTTGGAAGTTGAGAGGCAGCTGTGTCTCTCAACACAGCTGAGTTGGGCGTGTAGGTGTGCTTGTCACTTACCTATTGTTCCATTGTGTCCCACGGAACAAAGCACATCAGAGTTTCTCTGAAGCAAATGCTCCAGATCAGAAGCCACACTTGCCTAGCTCTCAGGATGGTTGGTATTGGAGACAGACTTAGGTTTGAATATTGTTTTCCTCATCAATTATTAGTGTCTGTTTTTTAGTAAAAAGCCAGAGGGTCTGGGTTTATATGCCAGCTCCACTACTTAACATCTGTGTGACTTCGAAAGTCTTATTTAACCTCTCTTCTCCTCAGTCTCCTTACCTGTAAGTGGGATGATAATAACAATATCTAACTCAATTGCTTGGAGAATTAAATAAGAATTCAGTGATATTTATGAAGTACTGAAAAGCTCACCTGGGACACAGGAAACACTTGATAAGTGTTTGTTAAAATAGCAAAATCAGTATTCATTTCCTTATTTATAAAAATAGGGATTTTAATAATATCTTTGTTATGAAAGGGTGTGCAAAATAAGTAAGACAATGCCTAAAAAGTGCAATCCTGATGTGTGACACAATGGGTGCTGTATTATTAAATAATAATGGAGTGCAAAAAATAAATAAAATGGGGCTGTAGATAGACATATTATAACATTACACGTTAGAGATCTTTTACAGTGTTGCTGTTCTTTAGAATATTTCTTTTTTTTTTTTCATTGACAGTAGGTGATACGACAGGAAGATTGGTCTTGGCTTTGTAAGTCTGAAGGATCAATTTTACCCTTTAATAAATGTTAATTGTTTTTAATGGCCATTAAACTACGAAGGTGGAAAATCCTATCTCACATTTGCCACTGTAAATCAATTTATTTATTTAGGGGATAAGCATTTGCTCTATGCTGTATTGGTGCAAAAGTGCTGGGGATTTAGCTTCCGAGCTATCGCAGGGCTAACAAGATGTCATCCGTCAAATGCATGAAGTCACTTTGTTTTTCCTTGAAGCAGTCTTTAACCCAGAGGACAGGTTCATGAAGAATTAAATTTATCTTCACAAAAATGATTTACAAAAGGTGAAAATGGTAAATTAAAGTACACATGTCTTCTTTGCAGAAATTGCCTTAGGCATGAACATAAAAGCTGACAATGATCTTTCCTCCAGTTTTTCTTAATTACTTAAAAATGAAGAAAAAGGGCCGTTTTTAATTTTACTCAATGACAAGAAATAGCAGGTGTAATTCTTGAATTTATGTAAGGGGAAACAGCAATCTATCCCCTTATAGATTGCAGCCTTGCCCATTTACAGGCAAATGAGTGATTTACTCATTTCACAATGTAGATAAATGCCAAAAATATCTTATCAAAACCTATAAATATACATAATTTTTATTCATCAATTAAAGATGAAATAAAATTTAAGTATCTTTTTAATTCTAACCGTTGCCTTAATTTTTTTTTAAAAAGTTTAAATTTATATTGTAATATGTTACTTTAAAAATCATTTATGGATATATATATATATATATATATATATTTTTTTTTTTTTTTTTAGAAATGGTTGTTTTCTTCCAGCAAAGTGATTTTCATTTTTTACTAGAGGGATGTGATTTCTATATTGAATGCGTATATATTTTTATTTTTTTTTTTTTTTTTAGAAATGGTTGTTTTCTTCCAGCAAAGTGATTTTCATTTTTTACTAGAGGGATGTGATTTCTATATTGAATGCGTAATTATTTCTATCAAGTGTTACATTACTGAACAATGATTGAATACCACTTAACTGGGAAAGCATTACACCTCACTTTGAAGCCAACCTCTCTAGTTAAATGTTTATTTTTCCATGTAGTGGTAATAAAGTCGTAGGCAAATGAATTTTCCTTATCTCTAGAGACAACATAGTGTCTAAATCATAAGATTTTCACACTAAATAAGATATTGTCTTCTAGCACTTAATCTAGTTGCCAGCAAATAGTAAATGCTCTATTAATTCTACTCTAAATTTTTCTTATTCTCAATCTAGCTTTTACCCTGTGTTAGATATTGATCTTTGGAGATAGAAAGACATACATCAAAATTCCTGGCCTCAACAATGTAAAAGCTACCTATTAAATGACACTGAACATAACCAATAACCCCAGCATGGTGTCAGAATCGTGGCATGAAGTGCCAGGGTTGGCACATATTTTGTAGGAATCCAGTGGGAATTATCCAACTCTCTTGAGCTAGTGATAAAATAGGAATTATATCCCAGAGCCAGTCTAGCTTATCTGTTGGGTTTTCAGGCAGCTGTCTGCATCCTTGTTTCTAGGAGTCCTCTTGGTTTAAAAATGACCAGACACCTCAAAGTAAGGCAAGTGTGAAACAAAATTTACTAAGGAAAAGAGAGAGAGGTTTATGGAGCAAGATAAAAGTTCTTAGAACAAGATAAGTTCTCCATAGACAGCTTATGGACCCCATTGGCCTGGTAAGTAGGCAAAGAGACATGGGTTATGGCTAGGGGGTCTCTTTTTATACCACCTGGGTTAGACCTACCTAGTAATTCAGAGGTCCCCTTGGAGCCATGGATCTCTCTGAAAGTCTCCTGGGGATTGTGGATCACAGTGTGATTTAAACTAATAACTTGATAATTAGGCTTAAATCTCTTCCAGGTCACCTTTGAGACTCCATTGTACATGTTGCTGGCCCCGTGGGCTAGAGAGTCCTCTGCATCCTTTTGCACTGGCACATCAAGTTGTGATTTATAGATTTGTGGGGAGTTCTCTCCTCCCCAGGTGTGAGCAATACTCTAGAGAGGATCAAATTGGTCAGCACCAAGATAGAGACCCCATCCTGTTGTCCTCCTTCCACAGGAGAGCTATGTTTCTAGCTATCTACCTGACATACCTACTTCCCTGAGGTTTTAATCCCCCCTTTAACATCTGTCATCACAGTTCTTGCATTTTGACCTCCCTTACTGAGGACCACTGGGTCTTCTTCCTTCTATGAAGCATCCTAGCAAAATGTTTGCAACCTCTCCCACCTTGCCAGGGTGGTAAATACCAGATCCCAGGAGAATGCTCCCAAATCAATAAATTTCTCTTGGCCAACTTTATATTACCTTCTCCTTAATTATGTGTCTTCAAATAAAGTTCAATACCTGTATGTTGTCCCCATTCCAACTGATACTTGTTGGGTAGATCCTACAACTCCTTCAAGGCATAGTTCCTTTCTTCCCCTATGAGGTCTAGTATGTCCCCAGCTGATCATAACTTTTGACCCAGGGTCAGTAAAGGAGTTGAGACTTAAGCTTTCATGTGAAGGTGTGGACTCTGTACAAGCTTTAAGCAAGAGGAGAGCACTCACTAGTCCATCAAGGGATAGGTCACTTATGCAAGCTCAGAACTGAAAGAGGAATGAAAATAACCTTTCCTAAGTAATATGTTCTGGGTGGCTCCTGTGGCTCAAGGAGTAGGGTGCTGGCCCCATATGCCAGAGGCGGTGGGTTCAAACCCAGCCCAGGCCAAAAACTAAGTAATGTTCTGTTGACATACTGTTTTGGGGGAGTTTTTCCATAACATTTTTTATATTTTTATATATGTATCAACATCAGGGGAATTTTAGAAAGCAGAACTTTGATTTTAATTTTTTGTTTTCCATGTAGAGTTTACTTTAAAACTTTTCAAAAAAGATCTTGAGTGTGTCAGGGTTCTTATCATTTATATTTAAGACTGTCTTTTTAAAAAAGAATAGACATTAGAAAGAAGATGGATAGCCTTTGATTCTGATAAACAAGATTAATTCTGCTGCATATGAAGCCCTGGCTTCAATCCGTGACATCTCCTCCAAACCAAAGAAAAAGAAATCTGATATTGGGGTCCAAAGAAAACCAACAATTTTAAAATACTTTATAGCATAAAAATGATCATCTCCATTCAAAATGAAACTTTAAATGTATGACTAAATGTGTGATGACCCTTGAGAACCTTTCCAAGTGATAACAACATAGGCTCTCATCTTTCAGATAGATGTGCTATTGGGAGCCAAACCTCAGTTTTTTTAGTCTCCAATTCAAAGCAGAAAAGCTTTGAATTTTTTAGTTCAGTTTTTTTCGTCTCCAATTCAAAGCAGAAAAGCAATTTATTGTAATAATAAAACAAAACGTACCCAGTATAGATTATATTTATAGTGTTTCTTTCTTTTTTTCTTTGTTCTTTAAATAGTTTTGGACTTATGACAGGTGTTTTAAGATTTATTGTAACTCAGTTTCACAAGTGACAAGAGGCAGAGTTGTGAATGTGGCACACAAAACTAAAACACATTCTTGATGCTGCTGACTGTGAAGTAAGAAGATGGTTCAGATATAGGGGGTCATTTATCTGCTATGTAAGCCAGACAAGCTTCATGACCTGGGAGCTGAAAGTATGCCTGATGGAGTTATAAATTTGTTGCTAACTTCTAAAATAATATACAATTTTCTCAAATGCAATGTCCTACTGAAGTAAAGAAGATATTCCATCACCATCTCTCATGACAAAAATCATCAAATTTGATTCTCGGTGTCACAGAAGTATACACAGTTAGAATTTTATTAGAGAAACAGAGATGACCCTTGGAGAAATACTTCTTTCAATAGATTTAAATTGGCAGAATATCATTATTCAGAATTTCTGGTTCAAAAATGGCAAGTTGGCTTTACTTCTTCACACTGAAAACCACAAAACAAATGTACAGCACTGATATTTTCACCAGCAACAGTCCAGTCCTCAGGTGTGAGGATGAGGTAGGGCTCCCGGCCATCAAGGAATGAAAAACTCTGAACAGGAAGTAGGAAAATTGGACTTCCACATTCACGATGTTCCTTCTCCTTGTTCTGCCTGGCACAAATCATGGGGGAAAAGCTCCCCTGACTTCATGGAAGTTTCTATACTGGAAACAGTGAAATTAAGGTGACGAATCAACCCACTTTCTTACATTCCCCATAAATAGAACCTTATGTGAATCATTTGACCCTGAACTGATCTATGACAGAAAAACTACAAAAATTCTAAAAAGCAATCTCCTCTGATGGTTTTCCTGTTACACCATTCCAGGGTATCTGGATTTCTGGTTAGTTTGGTCTTTATGGTGGATAAGGCCAGAGACATGGCAGAACCCAAGTTCTGGTATCCTCATTTATACAACATGGACTCTGGAAAAACTTTCACTTTTCAATATGATAAAGTTTGACTTTCCACTCCCATGTGAACCCTGGTCCTCAGTGAGATCTTTGAGGTATGTGGGGACCGAGGACTCACTGGCGGGGAGTCCTCTCTGGCCTTGGGCTAAAGCAGACTTTCCTTGTCTGTTTCCTCCAGGAGAGTGGTGACTATTCTTCGGATTGTCACTAAGAGTTGGAAAATGTGATTAAAGCCATGAATGTCAGACTCAGAAAAGCACAGGTCTCCACATTCACACAAAAATTTGCCAATACTTTTAGGGAATTCCTGTCCTTTGTAGAACTTACTCATGAAAGCTGTCAGGTGACCTGGGCCTTTTCATTCCTGCAATCATAGAATCCATGGGTTCCCAATATAAAATTATCTCATACATTAGGTATTCAGGACATGTAGATTAGACAAATCTTAATTTTTCTCAAAGAAATGAATTAAGATGAAAAAGCTATAGTTAGAAAACACATATTTATTTATTTTTCATTAAAGAACAGATTCCTTGTAATAAAGGAGTTCTTATCTACCCTAGAATTCCCATTCAATTAATATTTCCTGTGCTTCTGTAAACTATTCTTAGTCTACGTACATTATTAAGAAAAGCAGTAGTTTAGAGGTTAAGAACACAGTTCCTGTAGCCAGAATGGCTACATTTGTTGTTCTACAACGCTCTACATCTCAATATACCTACAAAATGAAGACTGTAGTGACTAACTCATAAGTTTGTTATGAATACTAAACAAGACATGTCATGTAAATACTTAGCAAACTATTCGTCATGGTAAACACTTAAATTGTAGCTACAATTTTTTTTTTAATTGTTGGGAATTCATTGAGGGTACAATAAATCAGTTTACACTAATTGCATTTGTTAGGTAAAGTCCATCTTATAATTGTGTCTTGCCCCCCAAAGATGTGTCACACACCAACACCCCACCCCCTCCCTCCTTCCCTCTCGCTGCTCTCCCTTTCTCCCATTCTCCTCCCTCTTTTCCTCTCTCTGTTCTTCCTTTCCCCCACCCTCACTCCCTCTAATTTTTATAAGAATAAAGTTTATATGCTGAAAATGGTTTATAAATAGACGTGTTTTAAGAAAAAGTGGAAATCATAAAAGTTATCAATAATCTGTAATGTTAAATACTGACATTTTCATTTGCACTGGAATATAAAATTTTAATGGGCCATTTTGGCAACATGTACAGACAGACCTCTTGGCCTTGAGGCTGGCTAAGTCATGATACGTTGAGTGAAGTACAAGATCACAAGAGCAACCATTGTGTAATTCACAGTGATGTATTCAATAGACCTGAGCAGCAATTCCATCTTGGATGTTTTAGCTCTCCAGGAAAAGTTTTAGCATGTTTATTTGGAAAACTACAAGATTTTTTCCTATGAGATAAATCACATTTCTACTTGAGTTCAGAGATTTAAATTTGGTGGAGAAAGAAAACCACGCAGGCTAATGAAGATATGGATAATGTGATTTGAGCCTTTGTAGAAATAAGCTTATATTAAAATTATGCTATTTTTTTCCCAATAAGCCTCTTTTACTCTCTTGTTCTCTATTGTAAAATTATGTTTTGAGAAAGAATCATCACTACCTATTTGAATAGCTAACTATTATTTCTGTTTCAGTACGACTGCACTGAATATGCAAATCCACATCATCTAGCCCCCTGTCTGCAAACAGCTTGAAAATGGAGATAACGTGGTTAATGCAGCATCAGGATTTTATTTTACAATCCAGCTGGGCATCCAGGGAGTGACACACTTTTTCTTCTCATTCATTATTCTTCAGGTCCCATAAGAAAGGTATAGAGTTTCTCTCCTTTGCGGGATGTTCTAGAGGATTGAGACTGCAAATCCCACCCACCAGAAAAAACCTGACAATTTTTATCGCCAGTCTATCTGGGAATATTTATTACAGAGATGCTCGACTTTGTATTTCTTTCTTTTGCTTTTATAAATCATAGTGTCTGTTCAATCTACTATTGAGGAGATGGGATCATTTTTTGTGTGTGTTGCTACTTGGCTTGAAGATGAAATTTCAACGTGCTCTATGTGATGTATGACTGTGGAATAAAGGACTGCTTTCTACAAAGACTGGAAACGTTCCCGTAGTCATTTTTCTTAATAGCTTCTGTGTAACTGTTGAGAGTATCACTCTGCACTTTGGATTCCTACTTTCACATTGTTCTTTATTGTTCTCATAATATTTCACTGGGCCGTGTTTACATACATTCCACTTGTCAGTCAAAGCCTTATTAAAGCTTCATCTTCCCAAAGAAGCTTTCCCTGATGACCCAATGTGAATTGATCAACCTTTCTTCCCTATGAAAATTGATTGTGGCATTTATTTAACATTTGTGAATTGCTGCCTCAAAGAAATAAAATTTTGCTGTTCTATATGCATCTGGTAGTCTACAAGTTCCATTATAACCAGTGAGACTGTCAGCTCCCCAAAGCAGACATTATACCTTATGTAGCATTGGTCATGGGAAATATAAGCCTCCATGGTTTGTAAAATCATCAAGTGGCAAAAACCCTTTTTATATTACAGCCATCATTAAAACTCAAGTGTGCAGAAATGCAGTTAATGAAGCTTTGGCATTAAAGCCCCTTTCTTGCCACGAACTAATTCTAAGGCTCCACATGTTCTATTCTAGGTATAGAAAGGATAGCAAAGAACTCCAGTTATAGGCTAGAGCCATGGAGTCCTGACCCAAGTGGAAGCACTCTTTCTGTTGGTGGTGATACTGGGGTCATGAGTAAAACTTATGGCTGACGACCCTTCAAAATACTTCTGCCTTCCTCCAGCTCCAAGTAACCTACTGCACTGGGTGGATCCCATCAAACTTTTGGAGCCTATCATTGAACTCTGTCTTTGAACCCAAGAAATAAACTAGAAAATGTTGAAGCTCTAGTTCTTGTTTGGGAACCTAAAACATACCAGATTCATGGTCATTTTCACTGTTCTTTTCATATCCCAGAACTGATAGAGTGTGTGTGTGGGGTGGGGGGAGCAGATAAGACCTGTATGAGCTGAATGGGTCACCTCTGGTGAGATTAGAAGATTGGAGTTCGCCTAGTACTTGTCTCTGCCAAGTACTAACTTGAGTAAGAAATGACAGAGAGAGTTACATAGAGGGTTCATCCATGAGAATTTAGAGACTGAATTTAACTCTTTGAAACGATTATAATCAAACTAAATTTTAATAAAACATATTGGAGGAAAGACTGAATTTCTATTCTGTCTCTAAACATTTGATACTGCTGTTCTGTAATCAGGCTCTCAAATGTGTGCAGCCAAGAAAAGTGAAAGAAAGATATTTATGGAGGTGTGTCAGCCGATCAGTAATGGTAGAGATTTACATTATCTTTAGATGTGTGATATTTATATACGGTCAAGTTTAAAAATGGAGTGTACATATTGTAATTTAAAAAAATTTCTATGTATGTACTAAAGTATTCATTCTTGTACGTGACTTTAAAAGAAAAAATGGCAGGTTGGATCCTTTTTCTAAGAAGCCTCCATGATTTGTAAAAATGTCAAGTGGTAAAAAGTCTTTTACATCATAGCCAGAATTACACAGCCACTGTTTCTCGGCTCTCAAATGGATGTTCAGTGTCACTTCACACTCAATGTGAACTCACCAGCTACCCTAACTGCCAAACATTTCCTCCTTTGGTGTTCCCTCTCTTAGAATGGCTATTTCCATCCAGTTGGGCTTCAAAATTTAATTCCAAGGTCACCATTGATCACCCTTCACTGGGCTGAGTTATTTACCCTGTCTTGACTTTCCAAAGATTCTGGAGTCTTTCTCAATCAGAGAATTAATTTCACTAAACTTTTACCTACTCTTTATCTGTCCATTTTCTTCTTTAGCATTTTAAGTTCTAGAAAATAGTTACTTCTGAGTCTTGTTTCTCTTTATGGCCTTATTTAGCAAAAGGCCTTTGAGTTGTTACTAAAATAATCATGTTAAAAGGACGAAACAATGCACAATTTTCTGACTGACCTAACCACAGCATTTTACTTTCTATTTCTTTGACTCATTTTGTCAATAAGCATGTAATGGAGTAAAGACCAGATGTCAAGTTCAGTGCTGGAGATGGATGTACAATAGGGTTAAAAACCAAACTTGTTTCAAGTTCCTTTATAATTTTATTAGGCACTTTCTCTAGTCTGGACACAAAAACCACCGTACAAGGTAGATATTGTTGTTCTTATAATGCTCTGTTCTTTGTTTTTTTTTTGAGACAGAGCCTCAAGCTGTCCCCCTGGGTAGAGTGCCGTGGCATTACAGCTCACAGCAATCTCCACTCCTGGACTCAAGCGAGTCTCCTGCCTCCGCCTCCCAAGTAGCTGGGACCACAGGCACCCTCCACAACGCCCGGCTATTTTTTGGTTGCAGCCGTCATTGTTGTTTGGCGGGTCCGGGCTGGGGATTCAAACCCGCCACCTTAGGTGTACGTGGCTGGCGCCTTAGCCGGTTGAGCTATAGGCGCCGAGCCTGCTCTGTTCTTACAATTGCAAAACCAAAGTGTTGGGAAATTAATGTTGCATAGCCAGTAAGAGGGAAAGTGAGATGGGCATTCAGGCAGGCTGCCCCCCTCAGGGAAGTCATTGAACTGCCTCATTCTCTGGTAAACTGTTGGAAAGAGACTCTCAAGGGTCAGGTACTTTCAGTGTCTGATACAGAAATGCATTAAACATAATTATGACTTTCAACAAGTCACTGTAAACATGGAAAGTTGACATTTAAACAAGTAAAAGTTGTTACTCAAAGTAACAGAACATTTTGCCGACTGAAAATTGTTATTAAACAAGAGAAAAACATCACATGTAAGTAAGTGTTATTATTATACTTTTTGTGTCTTGTTCTTTCATCCCATCAGTCAAAACAATTAAATTTTAACAACAACACAATAATCATGTTAATTTAAAAGAAGTAAAAAAGTATGGTATCAGGAAGTTATTGGAGATAAAGAAGAACACTGTCAAAGGATAAAAGGGTCAGTTTTCTAAGAAGACAACATTCTTTAATGTGTATGCACCTCACCAAGGCACATCAAGATACAAGAGGCAAAAACTGACAGAATTGCAAGGAGAAATACATGAACGTACTATTAAAATTGGATACTTCAACATCACTCTATTGTGAAAGGATAGATGGACAGGCAGAAAATCAGTAAGTACTTCCTTAAACTCAACCACTCAATCAACTGAATATAAATATCTACAGTTTATTTGATATCAACTACTGCACAATACATGTTCTTTTTCTTTTCTTTTTTTTTTAAATTAAATCATAGCTGTGTACATTAATGCATTTATGGGGTACAATGTGCTAGTTTTACACACAATCTGAAATGTTTTCATCAAACTGGTCAACATAACCTTCATGGCATTTCTTAGTTATTGTGTTAAGACATTTATATTCTACAACTAGTAAATTTCACACATACCCTTATAAGATGCACTGTAGGTGTGGTCCCACCAATTATTCTCCCTCCACCCATACTCCCCCCTCTCCTCCCACTCCCCTTTCCTCGTCTTCTTGGGCTATGATTGGGTTATAGCTTTCTTATGAAAAATTGGTTTCATAGTAAGACTGAGGACATTGGATACTTTTTCTTTGTAAGCTCACATGAAGCAGCCTCCAAGATATGCTGCACTGTAGTTCATAAAACACATCCTAACAATTTAAAAATAATAGAAACCTCACAATGTCTTCTCTTAGATTATGATGGGTTTAATCTAGAAATCAATGTTAAAATACAATTGGAAAATGCCAAAATAAGTGGATATTAAACAACTCTGCTCAATGACATAAGTCAAAGAAGAAAACTCAAGACAATTTAAAAATAATTTTGAACTAAATGAAAATGAATCACAACTTATCAATGTGGTAGGATGCAATGAAATCAACGTTTATAGGTAAACGTAAAACCTTGAATGCTTATATTAGAAAAAAAGAAAGATCAAAATTCACACCTAAACTTACAATGTAGGAAACCAGAAAAATAAGAGCAATTAAAGTCTAAAACAGACTGAAGAAAGTAAATAATGAGAATCACAGCATGGATCAATGAAACTGAAAACAGGAAATCAATGAAGAAAATCAACAAACCCCAAAACTAGTCCATTGAAAAGATCATTAAAATCAATAAGCCACTGGCCAGGCAACTAAATCTGGACAGGGCCTCAGTCCTTTGCAGCACTGTACTCTAAGCAGCTGCTACCAATTATTTGGTGCTGGCATATGAGCTAAAGTCTATTTGCCATGGATGACAAGCTCTAAATGCAGGTGTTCTGCAGAGAGCTTTTGGAAAGCAAAGAGCTTCTTTCTAAAATTATTGAGGCAAGCATTTTGTAACACAGTAGTTTTATTCGTGATTCTCTCAGTTTTCAAGTTGCTTGTAGTTGCATAAATAATAGATGAGACTCTGAGAAAACCAACCTCATGAGAAGAATCCTTTGCAAATGGAATACGTTTCCCTGAGAGTGAAGGATTTCCACTCAGCAAGTTGACACGCTTTTGCATGAATGAACGTTATTCTATTTAGTGAATTTTCTGTTATGTCCTCTTAGACTGAAAGTTTTCTTCTCAGAAGCTGCAGCACCCCTGGCGATGCTCACTCTGTTTACTGTTTCTACGTGCTTTGCACCTTTCTATATTTTTCTCATAAGCAACCTTTGTTATAAAGATGTTCTCAGGTAGATGCAGTGCTGATCCATACCTGCGAGTGTCTACTGTCACTGGTTGCTGTCTGCCGTGTGGCCCAGTAAGCAGCAGTGTGGGGTCATCTGGGTGAGGACAAGGTTGTAAGTCATGCTCGGAGATGCACCTAGAGGGACAGGCTGCTGTCTTTGTGTAAGTCACCTTCCTTGCTCATATTTGTTATATGACTGAAAATACGGCTTTGGAATTGGATATCATCTAAGTATTCTGGTTTCCATGTACTGAGTGCACAAAATCTTTGGTGAGTCTAATAATATGAGAAAGATTCTAAAGAGCAATTATGTAGGATGTCACAGAGTAGAAGGAAGAAGTGACTGGGGTCAACAGTATTATATGTTCAGGAAACTTTGCCTAACTGTGAATAAAAATGTAATGGCATCCCGATTCACATAAATAGTTGGTTTTCCCTGCAGGCTAGAATTCAGATCCCTCATTGGTCAGGAGGAAGTGAGGTGGAAAGAAAGAAACTTCTTTTTGCATCGATTTTAATCATACATAATTTTATAAACAAAATAAGTTACATTGAACTGTTTTCCTTAAATGTTGCTTGCAGACCAGATAGGCCAGAGTTTCATGGAGACATTTTTAACGATCCTTATTCCTGGATCACACTCCCTACATGTTTTAAATACTTAGCTCTAACTTGGGCCAAGTTATCCAAATTTCTTAAAGCTCATGAGGTAATCCTCGTCGTTGTAAGACTGGGAATATGCCAAGCAAAGTAAACATATTGGAAATATTTTATCACTTTGTGTAAGATTACTGGGAGGATAGAACTAGCTGTGCTATTCCTGAACACTTATATGTGCCAAGCCTAGGCCGAGACCTTCACATTTATCTTATATATATATATATTTTTTTTTTTTAAACTAACCTCTTAGCTATGTTTAATTATTTCAATTTTGCATGGCAAAAAAATTAAGCATCAGAGAAATTAAATGACTTTTCCATTAAGTAAAGAAAGAAGCTAGGATTTGAAATTAGGTTTCTCTGACTGAATAGTTCTGGTAACTAATCATTATTTTATTCTGTTTTGTAAGAAATAATAATGCAAAAAACTAACATTATGTATTAGCATGAAAATGGAATACGGCTCAAGTAAGAACTACAGGCTGATTGGCAAATCGGTATCTTCCCAAACACAAACATCATAAGGCATGAACTAGAGTTAATTAATGTAGGAATTTTTTTTCAAGTTTGGAATTTGAAAAGGAATGTGACTGAGGTTAGGGTTTTAAGAAATCAGTATTTTTTACAGGTCAAGTTATTACTTAGTATCTTGTCTTTGCTACAAAGAAAGACTCATTTAACGGATTAACTGGCTAGGCAGTTAGGTTTTCCCTGAGAAGTTATCACATATAGTAAATAACAAGACAAAAATAAGAAAAAGTCTTGAAGCAAAAGAAAAAATCCTGTATTAATACTTATTGTTCAGAGGGACATCAGAAAAATAATTTTATTCTTTATTGATCTTTGTGAACAAAAAATAGTTCTATATTTGTCAACAAAATTTAATTTCATTGTCTTACTTCATTTGTGTTTTTGAAAATATTACAATGTATGCTTTCAGCAATGAATCCAGACTCCTGCCGTAATAGTTTGAAATTTCACTCTTTATGGAAGAGATAGAAAAGTTAGGTAGGGAAAGAAGTTTGGGTTTAATTCATGCCCTCTGGATGATGTGCACCTTTCAGATGGACATGTCTATTTTTAGTGTACATTTTCTGTCATTTAAAAGTATGTATCCTGATGGACAAATACATTTTAAGAAGATAATATAAGTACATACACTTTCAGACAAAAACAATCATTAATTTCCTTACTCTTGGGATGTTATTTCTTATGTTAGTACAAATAAATCAAGGCTAGAGAATTAGGTAGTAGGATTTATATAGAAAATTCAAGTAAAGTATGGATTTGCTTTTGTTTTACCCCTATGCTTAGAGTAAAACATTTTTAAGACTAATTTGTTTTGAAATTGCCATTTTCCTATGTGAAGAAGGATTAGAGCTTCAACTTCGTGACCCAAATACTTCAGGCTTTCAGTGTCATTTCCCCGAACTGTTCACTCGTAGATTAGTTTAATTAACTGCAAGAGCCTGTTAGCTTTGAGTGACAAACTGATCAAAATCTTTTGGAGCAAAGTAATGTTTTCTTTCAAAGAGAAGTTTTTCTCATCATAGAGGTGATGAGATTTCAATTAAAAAAAATTCTAGTCTGTTTTATTGGGGATGTGAAGGAAAAAGAGAAAAAGCTCCATATTATTAAGTTAAAATTTAAGTGAATTGCTCAATAGAAAATAACTCCCTAACTTAGATGAATCACAGAATAAAGTACATCATTCCATAAAACTTGGTGTGAGCTTAAAAGTGAGTCATGGTAAATAGTCCCTTACATCAACAACGAAATAGTATTGTTGTGTCAAACAGTTTTCTTACTAGTGTTTGAAACTGCGTGTTACCTATTACAAAGGTCTATTTTTATTCCAGAATATCCAGAAAGAAGAAAGGGGTTATTTCAAAGGACTGCACAGGTCATACCACGTTAAATGAAACTTTCCTGTTTGAATGTCGGGTGACAAAAAATAACTCCTTTTTCTTTTTATTTATCACCTAATTCATTTCGTAAAAATGTTTATCTTGGGGACAGGTTGAAAAATTATCTAATCATCTGGTTATTTTCCTGTGACATTAATGAAGTTGATGTTTTCAAGTAGGTGTGGAACGGATCTCTATCTTCCCCTTTGAACACACGCTTCATCATATCCGGCTGACAAGTACCCAGAATTAATTGGCAACAGGGAACTGGAGGTTGAGAAGGGAATATAGATAAAGGTATAAAAAACATAGGTGTATATATCTGCAAAACATTCTGTAGAGAGGTAATATGCGTTTAATTTAAACGAAATACATTTGCCACAGTAGGAAGGGGCCAAGCATTGCATGCAAGGAGCTGGTGCAGACAGTCTGGAATGTGTTGCCTCCTTTGGTGATGCTATGCTGAGTCATGGTCAGAGTTCATTTTCTTCTTCTGTCAAGTAGGAAGTGCAGTGGGGACCCGGTTGCTTATGTATGCTCAAGCAGAATCTTTCTCAGTAAAAACGGACACAGAGTATCAGAGAAATATGTATTTCTATCACTTGAGAGGGCTGTTTGGGGGTGCACGGTGATGAAATTCTTGACAGGGAAGCCACCTGGAAATGAAAACCATTGTATTCTGCACTCCCTTTGTCTCCTTTAACACTCAAGATGGATCTAAAGAAACAGAAGCCTCTTTAGAATGGTCCAGTTAGAAGAGATGGATCACAAAGAAATCATGAGATGCTACTGCTGGAGTAGTCAGGGAGGAGCTCCACCAGCGCCAGGCTTAGTCATACACACAGACTCTGGATGCTGTTATACGTCACTGAGTCAGAGAAGCGCAGTTGAGAATGACGTCTAGCCCTGAGGAAGGTGAGATTCATCTGGAGGCCCCCAAACCGATGCAAATGCCAGGTAGATATTATCTATTGCTCCCTACCATTGCCAAAGCAGAAAAGTGCTTGCTTTCCTTATAGCAACCCAAATCTTGTGAATGGGCCAGTTTTTAGTAAACTCTAGATGGAACTCTCACAATAAGGAATCTGGAAAAATTAATCCCTAAGCTAATCCCTTTCATAAAAACTGTAAAGAAAAAGGAATCCCCTGAGTGCACAACATCTGACATAGTCCCCCCACTTTGGTACTAAAAACAAAAGTTTTTTTCTTTTTTTAACATATTTTTGCTATAATCATCTCTCTTCTAGGATTCTTTCAAGAATAAACACCCATTGATATGGAACTAGATGTTCAGGACGCACTCACACGATTGGATGAGTACTACGTACATTTTAGTAGTATGAATCAGGTTTTTAGTAGAGAAGCATTATGAAAAAAAAAAGTAGATATGGAGAAATAAAGAACTTGACCTGAGTCTATTCATTTGCTTGGGCTCCCATAACAAAGTATCATGAACTGGGTGGCTTAAACAGAAAAAAAAAAAAAAATATATATATATATATATATATATATATATATATATTCTCTAGCAGTTCTGGAGGCTCAAGGTCAAAGAGCAAGGTGTCATTTAGATGGCTCCTTGTGAGGACCTTGGGGAACCTGCTGCATGTGTCTCGGGCCTGCTGATGGCTCGCTGGCAATCCCTGTCATCCTTCAGCTTACTATCACATCTCCTTTACATCGATTTTCATGTTCCCGTGTCACTCTCCCTGTGTGTCTTCACATCACCTTTTCTCCATTTGTGACGGTCTCCCTCTGTGTCCACATTTTCCCTTTGTTTATGTACCAGTCATATGGGATCAGGAGCCCACCCTATTCAATATGACTTCTGCTTCCTAATTACACCTACAGTGAGCTTATTTCCAAATAAGGTTACATTCTGAGGTGTTGGATAGTTAGACCTCAATATAGGAATTTATTCAAGGGGACGCAATTGAACCCTTAACTCTGAGTTTCGATTCTGGTTCCACTACTTGCTAACATGTGAGAAATACATCTTGTAGATTTATTCCCCTCCCCTGTGAAAAACAATGATTTGCCACCCATTTCAAAAGGTTGCTTGAGAATAAATAAGAAATAATTTGAACAATTTTTCACATTGTCTTCCAGAGCAGGTGCCAACTAAGTAAGATAGCTTATTTTTGTTTTCCATTTTAAATAGCAATTCAATTGGAGTGTGATAACCAAGCCCTCTACCCTGAAAAAAGAAATTTCCTTTGAATCCATTAGTCCCAGCCCCCTCAAGGGTAAGGAGAACTCTGAGGCCTGAAGATAAGGGAGTGGGTAGGGAGGGGGAAGAACTTCCAGGAGAAACTTGAGATAAGAAAGTGCATAGGGAGGAGAGGCTTGACTTACCCCTGCCCCACCTTGTACTACGCAATAACCCCCCACCCCCGCCTAAGGATAACCACAATGATTCAGCTTCTGTACCTCTGCCTGCTTGCTGTGACACAGAAATAGGGTATAAAGACCCATTTGATCTGTTATTCGAGGTCGCTTGCCTCCTATGGCAAAGACTCCCTGCAGGTGTAATAAATTTCTATTTGCATAAAAGTGGGGTCCATGTCTCCTTCTCAGCTGTGTGAGTCATAAGAGGAGCATCAAACTGTACCAGAAAAGGTAGATAGGATGTCACTACTAGGGAAATTGAGGAGGAAAAAATACAGCTTTACCGAATTGTTCCACCAAATTATTCTACAATCTGAGTTTAAATCAATGGATAATTTAGGCTTTACTGTCTAGGTTGAGGTGTAGGACTTAAGAAAGAAGCCACTGCTGGTAGATTTGGCCAGATTCTCTTCTCTTATGTATTTTGTGCCAGCTTCCTTTAGACCAGGATCCCATTTTTTTAGTTACTGTAAATTTGACAATTGACACTTAGTAAGTAAATATTAGCAGAAAGATTATTAATATATGTCATAAAAATAATTCTTGAAGTAATCATCAATGTTAATTACATGGATAACTCTAATAATTTAAAATTCATGTTACATGTAATATCTCCCAGGCCTTGTTCTGTAATAAAGAAAAAAACAATTTTCCAAAATGGGATGTGTTCATGTTTTTCCAAAATAACAACTTTTTCTTAAAGTTAAATACTGACTGTAGTTTGAGAAATAAAATGATACATTTTGGACTTTGTCCAAACTTAGTCCAGAAAGTTCTTAATACTGAATTTATTGAGATGCAGAGAACGGTTTTCCATAGGATGAAATTAGTATTGGTTATGGAAAAGAAATCTCTTGGCGAAATGATTTCTGAATAAAATTAAGCATTTAAGCAATATGAACTCATTATGTTAGCATTTATATAATTCAAGTATAAAAACACTGCATCTTTATAAGCAAGGACACCGGGGAATAACAAGACATGGTTTAAGTAATGGCTTGGGAATTGAGGCAAAGATTTGCAAATGAATGCTCTAAACATAAAGAGAAGATGAACAATGAAAATAAGAATAAATGACAGTTATTTATTATTTTAAATGAGCTCAATATTACCAAAGCATTTACATGAATCATGTCAAATGAAAGCACTATAAATTCTCTTTTGCGTTACGCAAACTAACAACTTTCAACTTTGAAATTGTCTCCCTGATCTGCAAAAATGAGGCATTCATAGGTGACTCTTCCCTGACTAAGGCTCATATTGTTTCTGCTGACTTTCTTATTATTCTATGCAAACATTTCATTCCTTTTGTTGAATTCTTACACACTTAAAAAAAATTCAATTTAACATCTGTCAATTATGGTACTTAGCACATGTATTGTCGGTCATCTCTTTCCACCATGTTCTTCAATAGACGGTATGCTGGCTGAAATCACAAAGTCCCTTCCACCGTAAGCACTCCATCTATGTCTGTCCTTGGCTGTGCTTTGTGCTCCTCTCAGCTCGATTGGAAGGCAACTCTAGGTCTGCTCTGAATATTTTCTATTTACTCATCATATTCTGTTTCATTGCTAGAATATCTAGTCAGAATAGTTGGAGGCTTTTATTTTTTTGAATCAACAATAACGTCAATTCCATACCTACTTTTTGAGAGCCTGCCAAAGGCAAAGGCCTAGATGTTGTCAGTGATGGGAAATTCAAAGAGAGAAATCTATTCTCAGGCACTATATCTTTTCTATGTTTTATAAATACTTATTTGACAACTAATTTAGATTAATATTAATATGTACTTACCATGTGTCCAGAGGATGCTATGATCATCTATGAGGCTATATTCTGATAATTTTATGCCCATAGGAGAAAGGTATTCATTTACACAGGAGGAAATGACATTTAATTAGGTAATCCATGATTTTACTGCTAGTAAGTACATTGGCGCCACATTATTTGATTTTAGAATTGCATTTTTTTTTTTTTGAGTCAGAATCTCAAGTGTTCACCCTGGATAGAGTGCTGTGACATCACAGCTCACAGCAATATCAAACTCTTGGGTGTAAGTGATTCTCTTGCCTCAGCCTCCCAGGTAGCTGGGACTACAGGCGCCCACCACAATGCCCAGTTATTTTTTGGTTGTAGTTGTCGTTGTTTGGCTGGCCTGGGCTGGATTCAAAACCACCAGCTCCGGTGTATGTGGCTGGCACCCTAGATGCTTTCCCAAAGTGAGGGAAGAAGTTGTCAATGGTCACTGTTGACATATATTCAATGGTTCTGGTTAGATTTAAATCCTATTCTGCCCATTAATAACTGTGTAACTTTGCCATTTTAGAAATAACAGTAGAACCTACTTTCCACAATCATCACTCTGAAAGATACTTAATCATCTTATTAAATGAGATATGCATATGAAATTCTTGGCATAGTCTCTGATACATACTAGAATCTCAGTAAATGTGGAATAACTGAGTGAATGACTATTTTCTAGATAGTCTGTTTTATTGGTAACCTAAAGAAATTGTTTTAGGTTTTTTATTTCTTATTTTCTCTTTCTTTCTTTCTTTTTTCTTTTAGAGACAGGGTCTTACTTTATTGCCCTTGGTAGAGTGCTATGAAGTCACAGCTCACAGCAACCTCCAACTCTTGGGGTTTAGGCAATTCTCTTGCTTCAGCCTTCCGAGTAGCTGGGACTACAGGCGCCTGCCACAATGCCCGGCTATTTTTTGTTGCAGTTTGGCTGGGACCAGGTTTGAACACACCACCCTTGGTATATGGGGCTGGCGCCCTATTCACTGAGCCACAGGCACTGTCCTATTTCTATATTTTCTAACGTAGATAATATTTGCATTATAAGTAAGAGAATTAAAAAAATATACTTACATATCTGCATTTTTTTACTGAAGCTAAATCTTTTTTTTGACAGAGTCTCACTCTGTTGCCTTGAGTAGAGAGCTGTGGTGTCACATCTCAGAGCAGCCTCAAACTCCTGGGTTCAAGTGATCCACCTGTCTTAGCTTTATGAGTAGCTGGAACTACTGCCACCTACCATAACACCTGGTTAGTTTTGCTATTTTTAGTAGAGGTGAGGGTCTCTTACTCAGAGTGGTATCAAAATCCTGAGCTTAAGCAATTCACTCACCTCAGGTTTCCAGAGTGCTAACATTACAGGCCTGAACCACTTCCTCTGGCCTGAAGCTAAATTTTAATTTTTGCTATGTGAATCAGGCAATTCATGACTAGGAAGTATTTTAGAACGGTTTTGAATAGGTACAGATTAGAGTAGATTAGAGTAGAAAGATTGTTCCAACATCTCTCTTCTTTTGACATTTTATCATTTATCTCACTGTGCTTTTAATTTGCATATCCCTGATAATTAGTGATCGATTTTGAGCATTTCTTCTTATGTTTGCTGACCATCTTGTCTTACCTGCTTTTGAGAAGTATGAGTTAGTGTGTCTGTAAGAGTCTGTTAGAAATGTCTGATGCCATCATTTGGTTTTTCTTTGCCTTGCTGATTTGTTTGAGTTCTTTATAGATTCTGGACATTAGCCATTTGCTGGATATATTAGTTTGTGAATATTTACTACTATTTGAGAAGTTCTCTATTTACTCTGTTGATTTCCTTTCTCCATAGAAACTTTTTAGTTTAATTAAATCCAGCTTATTATCTATTTATTATTATTTTATTACAGTGGTCTGTATTTCTACCTTTGTGTCAGTACCATACCATTTTGGTTGCCATAGCCTTGTAGTATAATTTGAAGTCAGGTAATGTGAAGCCTCCAGATTTTTTTATTTTTGCTTAGGATTTCTTGGGGTATTCAGGGTCTTTTTTGGTTCCATAGGAACTTCAGGATTTTTTCTAGATCCATGAGAAAGCATGATGAAATCTTTATGGGAAGTGCACTGAATCTGTGAATCACTTTGGGCAGTATTGACATTTTAACACATTGAATCTTCTAATCCATGAATGTGGGATTTTTTTTTTAATTTATTTGTTTTGTCTGTGATTTCCTCCATTAGTGTTTTATAGTTCTCCTTACAAAGATTTTTCACCTCCTTGATGAAGTATCTTCCTAGATATTTAATTTTCTTTATTTACCATTTCTGCTATAAATGGTATTGAGTTATTGATTTGACTCTCTGCTTGATTGTTATTTGTATGTAAAAATGATCTTGACTTGTGCATATTAATTTTGTAACTTGAAACTTTTCTGAATTTACTTATCAATTTTAGGAGTCTTTTTGGTAGAGTTTTTATAGTTTTCTAGGTATAAGATCACATTGTCGGCAGACAATATCCCAATTTGAACATTGAACATTCTTTTTATTTTCTCTTGCCTGACTGCTCTGGATAGCACTACCAGTAGAACGTTGTATAGAAATGGAGATATCCCTGTCTTGTTTTTGTTCTTATTTGTGAAGGAAATACTCTCAAATTTTCCCCAATTGTCTGTGGGTTTGTCATATATGGCTTTTAAAAATTTAAAGCATGTTTCTATGCCTAGTTTGTTAAGGGTTTTTATCACGAAGTAGAGCTGGGTTTTATTGAATGCTTTCTGCCCATCTGTTGATAAGATCATATGGTCTTAATTTTTAATTATGTTCATGCGGTGAATTACATTTATTCCTTTGTGAATATTCATCCTTGGATCCACAGGAAGCATCTCACTCGATCATGGTGGATTATTTTTTTGATGTGCTACTGAAATTGGTTTGCTAATGTTTTGTTAAAGACTTTTGCATCTATGTTCATAAAGGACATTGGTTTGTAGGGTCTTTTTTTTTTTTTTTTTTTTTTTGCTGTTATTGTGTCCATTCCTGATTTGGCACCAGGGTGATAATGACTTTGTAGAATGAGTTAGGGAAGATTCTCTCCTCTACTAGGATAACCAAGTCTACCATCAACTAATACGGGTGTGGTGCCTAAAATGCGCATGCTACATTTTGCTGGATTATTTCTTCTGGAGTCATTTAGGGCTTTTCTAAGATAGCCAATCATTGGATTCATGCATCCAAGTGAAACACCATGATATGTTTATCTAAAGGCAATATGTGTTTGCGTAGGGGTCCTCTTTTGTCAATACCTTTGTAGATTTTGTGGCTTGGCAGATGTTACCCTGCTTACATCATCTGTCACCTTACATCTACTCATCAAACTCTGACCTCCCTTTATTCCCTTAAAGTTGCTATTAATTATGTATTTGAATGTCTTAGGCCTTTTCTTCATGAATTGCTCTTTGTTCTCTTGGTATTCATCTAGATAATAACTGGAATCTAGTCCAAAATGAGTGGCAGCTATAAATTTAATGAGTCTTTTCTTCTTCCTTCTTCCTGAGATAAAACTACATATTATGTGTGAGCATTTAATCACCACCTATTTCTATTTCATTTCTTGTGATTGTAATTTTTTGCATAAAATATTTATGAATATTGAGTGTCTTTTGTGAAACTAATGTGTTTATGCAGAGAGATACAGGCACTGATGAAAGAAAGGCCTTATTATTATTAAGGGTTATAATAATTTGAACGTTTTAAATACATTAATCCCTACTTACGGTTTAAAAAATTAAATGGTGTGCTTTAAATATTGAAATAAAAATAGGTGGAATAGAGGTTACATTTACAATATATTAATAATAAATGTTGAAGAAGGGTAGACAATTGGTTTATTTTAAAATAAGTAATAGAAAAGGAAGGTACATTTCTTCAAAAAAGAGAAGGATTTTTGAAGTTCGTTATTAGCTGAGTGTTGAATTAGCACTCTTATTTTGGGACTAGCTCTAAAAGTATTTGAGTTATGTGGAAAGACGATCTCTGAATCCATTTAAAATTCTTCTTTAGAAAAAAATTTCAATTTCACATGCTTATTTTTTAAAAACCTAGTGATTTTCATTTGAAAAGTGGAGATTTTACTTGGATTAGATTTTACAAGATGATTATGTTTAGGACAGATAGGAAAAGCATTAAATGGAAGTCAAAGTATTAGGCACTCTTGATAATAGAAAAACAGACAGGATTTGTGTGAAGGCATTCAGAAATTATTTAACTAACAATAACCAAGATATATGTTTATTACAATGCATGAATAACTAGTAAGGTCTTGAAACTATAAGCAACTATGTAGGAGATAGCATTTTTAGTTGATAACTAAAATGAATGGAAAGGAGGACCCATAATTTCAGAGTGGAAGCAATCTCTAAGAGAAATCTCATATTGGGTAACATAACACATCTACATGGACGGCAATAGTGCTATCGCTATGCAATATCAACACATGATATTTTAAGAACAAAATTACATTCCCAGGGAGAGGGTATTAGATTATTTAAAGACCAAAATGTTACATAATTTAAAAAGATTAGAAATGATAATTAAGACAACCATGGTATGAAAGAGAAAAACTGGAAAGATGAAATACTCTTTAAAATACCATTAACCATATCTTACTCAAACTTTCCATTAATCTCCTTTGTTAGTATTGATAAGATGAAGATGACAGAGTAGACAATATTGCACAAGCAGGAGAAAGAAAAAAGTAAGGAATAATGAACTTGAATTAGAAATCTAACAAAAGCAAATAAAATATCTTTCCAGATTCCATCTTGAGATCAGCACATTTTCCGTTCTGTATCTCCACACTTACTCCTGAACTTCTTACTGGAGACAGTAGTTAAAAGACTGTAATGATTTAAAGAGAAAAAATTTTAAAAAATACTCAAAAAATAAAGGGACGTAATCTTGAGGAAGTCTATAATGTTAGCTAACGCTGCATAATGCTAGACTGAGTCACATTGATAAAGTAATTCAATGTTCACATCAGTACTGTGAGAGAGGCCCGTCAGTGTCCCCATCCTCCATAATAACACAAACAAGAGAACAGGACAAAGCAGAAGTTAGAAAACCTGCTATATTTTTCCAATGTAAATTTCTGGCTTGAGCTTCCAGAATTCTGAAATGGTCATCATTGAATGTTCTTTCCCATTCTATACCTGTGAGAGGGTCCCAGGATCTAACCTTGCTCTGCCCCAGGAAAAGAATCTTGCTGTGATACTATTATACAAGCTATAAACTTCTTTGTATTTATTATTTCCAGTTTATTCCATGGCTATCTTTGGAGGGTTCTCAGAAAAATAATTAGTGGTATCTTACATATACAAAGCAGAGCATATGTATAATATAAATTTTTCTGAAGCATAGGCATCATGCTATGATGTGCCAAAAATGGGAAGTTAGGGAAGCTTTTAGGGTGAATTTTAAAATGGACTCGGAGATTTATGGTCCTTCACCAAGTTATTTGATCAAAATATTAACCTATTTATTTCTCTGAAGCAATTTTGCAGATGTGATTAAGTTTCAAATCAGTTGACTTTACCCTAAGTAGTTTATGTTAGGTGAGCATTGCTTAATCATCTGAGCCCTTTCAATCTTTGCATAAAAGTCAGAGAAACGTAATTCAGAGATTAGAAACAAAAATGCGTGTTGACTTAAGGATGGAGAAGGCATGGGGCAATAAAGCTGTGGACTCTAGCAGTTCACAGAGAACCTAAATTGACCCCTAGTAAAGATGCTGGGACCTCAGACCTACAACTCATTCTATGAACATGTAAAATCTTAGAAGTAGATTTTTCACCAGTCTCCAGAGAACTCAGTCTGGCAGTCATTTTTATTTCAGCCTTGTAACTTAATCGGTGATCTCAGCCACACTCTTAGATGATTCTGACCTACATAATGATGAACTAATAAATGGATTTTGTTTTCAACTAACACATTTGTGATAATTGGTAATACAAAGTGTTACACTTTAAGAAAAATAATGAGAACTTTGCAGCCAGAGATACCGTAGCATTCAGTCAACTGAATGGAAGCCCAGTCTCTGCTACGTCCACTCTCCGGTGCAATGTTGCCTCATAGACTCCACATCACAGATCCATTCTGATCAGTCTAAAGGTCTGCAGTGGCTGGGGCTCTAATAGCTCAGGCTGTAGTGTCAGCAGTGGGGAGAGGGAGCCTCAGTGCTTTCTCTTCCTGTCTTTCCGCATGTGTGAATACCAGGTTACTGCTATCCCAGGTACCATTTGGTCTTGCTGAGTGGATCGCCCCATCACCTTTGCCTTCACTCTGATGTCCCCATCACTTCTCTAGTGATTCACAATGATCCTTCCAAGATGGCTCATCCCTAGGTGAGCATCCACCTGTCACCTTTGATCCTTCCTTGAGAGCAATGGATAAGGGCTGCTTCTGCTCTGCCACCGCGTCCCCGACCCTCGGAGTAATTGTCTTATCAATGGTTTTGTTGTAAGTAAGAATTGCTTCTAGATGTCAGTATAGTTCACTTTAACTTGTTTCTGAATTTCATTTATTTGTTGCTTATTTACTTTTACAGAGGAAGAATTTTTAAACATATATTTTGCATAGACAGCGTCTCTCTATGTTGCCCAGGCTGGCCTTGAACTCCTGGCCTTAAGTGATCCCCTGGCCTTGGCTTCCCAAAGTGCTGGGATTATAGGCATGAGCTACCACCCCTGGCCTTGTTTTTAAATTTTAGATATGAAACACATAAACTTGTACCCCAAATGAGGTACCTGGTGAATAAGCAAGATTAACTAGCTTTGGGGGTCTTTCTCTTTGTCTTTTATTTGCTTCCTCATGAATTTCCTGTGTATCTATGGGTTGCGACCCCTTTCAGGGGGTCAAACGACCCTTTCATAAGGGTCACCTAATACCATCCCACATATCAGATATTTACATTATGATTCATAACAGTAGCAAAATTAGTTATGAAGTAGCAACGAAAATAATTTTACGGTTGGTGGTCACCACAACAGGAGGAATTGTATTAAAAGGTCACAGCATTAGGAAGGTTGAGAACCCCTGTGCTATAGCCAGATAATTATTATTGACAGTTTAGCAAGCAAGAGGAGAAACCAGAGGTAGAATTAATTATGAGCCTATGTATTCCAAATCTCTGATGGAAAGAAATTTAATGGCTTATCAGTTTTACACAGTTCTCTGCAAAGCTAATTTTGCATTTGTGACTTAGACGAAGGTATTCAGTATTCTATCAGCTTTGAGTCCTAGGAGCAATTTCCTAGCACTACCTCATCTCTACTGTTTAAATAGGGGTTAAGACTCTTACCCCTGGTGCTTAGATGAGGCCATTCATCATTGGAATAAGCACTTTGTGTTATTTTGCTATCCGGTGACCAATAGGATGCATTCTCTTTGGGCTTAATTTTAGCTCAGTATAATAGATGACAAACTGTTCATTACAGCATCACTCCT
This sequence comes from Otolemur garnettii, assembly GCF_000181295.1. Classification (NCBI taxonomy): domain Eukaryota; kingdom Metazoa; phylum Chordata; class Mammalia; order Primates; family Galagidae; genus Otolemur; species Otolemur garnettii. The sequence continues at coordinate 51,502,367 of NW_003852396.1, forward strand.
ATTTATCAGCATTTACATTCAACACCTGAGAAATCCATAGAAGTTGCTTGTTGACTATGTGGCTTTTTAATAAAAGAATGTTAAAAAAGTGTTCTTAGGGATATTGAAGCTTCCATGCCTGAATTCCTTTTGTAAGAATTCTTAAATAGGCTAGCTATTCATATTTTAAAAACTTATGATGAGTAGAAATGCAAATTGGTTATTTCAAAGACCTCAAAGATAATTTAATACTTTGAAAAATGTTTAGGTAAGTCCAAAGTAAGTTGAACTTGTCAACAGTTGATTTCTTCAAAGTCATAGAGGCCTAATTTTAATTGGTATATCAGCTTGAGAATTGTGAGAGAGACAAATGCCAGCTTCTGGTTTCCAGGAAAGCTTATTCTACATTTTCAACCTGTAATGATACAATAGGAATAGTAATCATTTAGAAATTGAAAGAAGGATAACATATTAGTTGGAAATAAAATACACAAAATACATAAGGAATTTACAAATGAGGAAATATTCGTGGAAGTGGACAAATGAAACCAATCAGTTGTCTGGAAAAATACATAAGCATATGTTTCAAATGTTACATATTTTTTTCCTGATGTACTGAATAATTACAAGCCTTTTTTGGTTGAATAATTAAGGAATAGGATTGTCCTCAATAATATGGCTGTGGTAAGAAAATTACTTTGGCAGGCGTGATTTTAGCATGTCTACATACATTCTGAATGTATATATTAAGGTTTTTGTTTGTTTATTTGGTTGGTTTAGAAGGTAGCTCTAACCTTAATATATGTACACTGTGAACAATGTTTCTTAGAAATATAAGGAAGTTCAATCAAGCATGGTGGCTCAGGCCTATAATTATACCTCCTTTGGAGTCCAAGGTGAAAGGTTCACTTGAGGGCTGGGTACAGGGGCTCATGCCTATAATCCCTGCACTTGAGAGGCTGAGGCAGATGGATTGCCTGAGCTCACAGATTTGAGACCAGCCTGAGCCAGATTGAGACTTTGTCTCTAAAAAAATAGCTGTGTTGTGGCGAGTGCCTATACTCCTAGCTACCCGGGAGGCTGAGGCAAGAGAATCACATAAGCCCAGGAATTTGAGGTTGCTATGAGCTATGATGCCATGGCAGTCTACCAAGGGTGACAAAGTAAGCCCTTAGCTCCCCCCCTCCAAAAAAAGGAAGAAAGGTTCACTTGAGGCCAGAAGTTTGATAACCGCCTGGGCAAAATAGCAAGACCCATCAGGGGTCCTCAAACTTTTTAAATAGGGGGCCAGTTCACTGGTCCTCAGATCGTTGGAGGGCTGGACTGCAGGCCCGGGACTAATCTGCTGCTAAGCAGGACAGGCAGCAGCGGCAAAAACACCCGGCGGGGCAGATAAATGTCCTATGCGGGTCGCATGTGTCCCGCGGGCTGTAGTTTGAGGACACCCATATGTACAAAACTTAAAAAAATAAGAATTAACCACATGTGGTGGTGTATGCCTGTAGTTCCAGCTATTCATGAGACTGAGATAGGATGATCATTTGAACTTGTAAATTCAAGTTTGAAGCTGCAGTGAGCTGTGATTATTTCCAATCAAATACAGTGGTATCTTTTTATTGTATTCTGTACAAAGTAGAGAAGTTAGTGAAGTTTTACCCCATTCCTGTTCCCAACTTCTATCAGTTTTAATATTATTGACATATAACCCATATTGTTTTATAACAATAACAACTTCTCTATTTTGCCTATACAATGATTCTAAAAGTCCAAAAGAGCAATAAATAGCATTTACTTCACCATAATTACACAACATTGGTTTACTGCAGACTATTAATCTACATTACTGCCTGAATTATGTAAAAGACTCCCATAAGCGTGACAGATAAATATATGTTGTTTTCTTAAATTATTTTAAATTATAGCATAGTTTACTATTTGCATCTGTGTTTTTAATGACTTTTGTTTTATTTCTTCAAAAATTTCTTTTTATCGTTATATTTTTCTTCTTTGTCAAACAGCAAACACCTTTATTATAGATCCAATAGTACTTTATCTTCCAGGTATTATATATTACTTTACAATCATAATTACTTTATCTTATAAATAATACATCTGCCTTATTCTTCCTGGACCCCTGTGACCTTTCCTTGTACTAATTTACAAGACCTTAAGCTTTAATCTAGCCTACTTGATCTTTAGGCTAATTTTCACAACTAAAATTATGACACTTTTCTTCATACACTTCCAATGGAAAATATTATTTCTAGCAATTGATGCCTTTCTCTTTAGGGTTTTTTGGGTGTGTTTGTGTGTGTGTGTTTAATTGGTTAGAATATTTGCTCATTATTTTTTTCATAAAGAATATATAAAGGTAAACTCTGAGTTGTTACCTAGTGAAGTTATCTCTATTTTGCCCTCACGGTTGATACAGATGTTACAGTGGAAAAAATGATTAAAAATATAATAAGAACTCTGAAGCCATGTGTTTTGTGCTCAAATATCAGCCTTGATGTAACCCTGAGAAATGCCCCTACCCTCTCTGTCCTCTTAATTTCTCCCCCAGGAGAAATTTAATTACATCTAACGTACAGGATAAAATAAATCTGTACATGTAAAGCTCTCAAGTTTTCAGGAGCAACTGATCTCAGCCCACACAGCTGCATGCTGATTGGGTGAGGACTTATTTTTTGCTTATCTATGGTGTTTGATATCAAGATACTATGAAAAGGATACATGAACTTTTAAATTTTTTTTGCTAGTCAGCTTTTCATTAGTGTTTGTGTATTTAATGTGTAGCCCAAGACAACACTTATTTGTCTATTGTGCAGCAGAGAAAAAAAAGGGTTGGACACCCCTTGTTAGAACATTGCAAGCGTTGTATGAACACAGGTTGTAAACAGCATGTGGGTATTGAGCTTGGGCTTCAGGCTTCATCCATCAAAATGTGAAAGCCAGTACTTCCTTGTTGCCCAGCATGTGTTAATGCCACTGAGAAATTAGATCAATCTAGTTCTTATTTTGAATCTCTCTATAACATTTTAGGCTTAGTTTCTGTAAAACCTTTTAGGATTTCTCCTCGTCTTTGACATTCTTCAATGTCCCATGACCGTGCCTACTTGTTGGAGATTCGGTGTTTACTTGTTTAGTGTTGTTCTCTTTGATCGTAAAAATGTGTTTCTTCTGCTCTAGGAAATTTTCTTAATTACCCCTGAACATAATTCTTGAGGATTTTTATCTCTTTAGTTTTCTCTCTTCTCTATGACCCCATGAGGAGACCACAAATTGACCTTCTCAAGTAAACAAGTTACTCAAAAATATATTGCCCATGGATCCCCCTAAATTAGATTCTAGGCTGAAACTATTCATTACTGGAAGGGCTATGAATACATAAAAAGATGTAGTAGAGAGTGACACAGTAGGTCCTGCTTTTTACACTTATTTACTGAATATTTATTCTATTCTTTTAGAAGGCGTTACTAAATGTTAATTTTAATGCATTTTTTTATACTTCATATAGTAAAACTTTAAATAATTGTGTCATTGATTTTAGATTTACTTGGGAGAGACCTTTCTTGTATGTTCCTAAAGTTTCCTTCTTGGATGACATCTGTTAGCATAGCGCCCCCTGCTCTGTCAATCCCCCACAACCCTTTAGTCTTCTGTTTCAAAAAAAGACTTTCCAGATTTGTGAGTTTGGGAGGAGAAACCGACTGGACACAGCCCTTCTCTATTTTTCCTCTTGGAATGACTCGAGAATTGAGCTCACATTATTTTGCTCTCTTGCATACATTCATGATGAACATCCAGGCTGCTACAGGTTCACTTTCAATTCTATAGACAGAATTTTCCTTTAGCAAGCATTAGAACCCCAGTGAAGCTTGTTCACTCTGTACCTACAGTGTGTATAAAGAAGAGAATTGAAACAAAAACTCTTTACTATGTAAGGCAGAAAATAAATACATTTCAAATTACATTTGGAGATACCCTCATTCCAAAAGCTTAAACATGTCGAAAATGGAGAGATATCTCAATATATCATTAATAAAATTACATTGGAAGCACAATTTTTCAACAATTAAAATTGAAAATAATTGAATCCAATATGCTACCAATTACCTAAGAAACTACTAATTCACACTGAATGTAGTGAAGAATAGGAAATGGGAACAGAAACAGAATAGATGCAGCATACGTTTTTAAAATAACAATTGGACAGTAAATTTTATAACTTCATACTAACAGATTTGTACATATGAGTGAAATACATAAGTCTCTTTTAAAACTCAGTGAGGTTTAGAAAATTAAATTAAGTTAAATTAAGTAATTTAGAAAATTTTTCAAAAACTCCTACTAATATTTCACAGGTTAGGAAGAAATTAGACAAATTTAGGAAGAAATAGACAATTTCTTGTGAAACCATGTATCAATAATAAGAATAAAATTCAGAATTATCACATAAATATAATGATATTAATAATTCATTAATGATAGGGTCCCTGACATTTAATTATCTCTCCATATTCACACACAGTTTATTCTCAAATTCTAATAATTGTGGCTTCTAAATATCTTTCAAAATCATCCATTTCTCTTTCCCTACACTCTTTCCCTACACCACTTACAGGCCTTACACAAAATTCTTTAACATGGCCTGTGGACACTGCCTTCTCTGGCGTCTACCTACTTCTCTAGATTCATTGCACAATAAGCATCATCCCCAGCTCATTTCTTGTGGTCCAGATGTGAACGCTGTAAACAGGACTTGCACTTGTGCACTTGAAAGGCACTTCACTTTCAGCACTGACAGGAAAATTGATATTACCCCGATAAGAGGATCTACATTGAGTTGGTGACGGAAAACCTGGAACTGTTTTGGACTCAGGCATGACCAGCCAAAGAAGGCATTTAAAATGTCAAATATGTGAACGTGGAGAGTCCAGCTAATAGGGTGCTTTCAAAGAACCAAAAACAAAACAAAACAAACAAAAAATCGCTCTCAGTGAAAGCTTATCATTTCTGTTTCTTGCAGAGAACCCTGTATGTATTTTAACTACAATAGCCAAGTAATACCTTGTCCTTTGTGTGCAGTCCCCTCTCCCCTCCCTGCCCTGTAATTACAGCTGGAAATCTAAGATCATTAGCTAGCGAGGAGGAGAGAGATGGAACACAGAAAAAATGAGCTAGCCCCAACTCCGTTTTTCCCAGGTTACCAAGCTACGCTCAAATTGGAAGAAAGAAAAAAATTCAAATATATAAAACCAGAGTTTGCTATTAGATTGACTGCTCTAGGCATTTTATTTTCTACAGCTAGTTTTGTTAAATACTGGAAAATAACTAGAAAGTCAGTGGCCCCTGCCTAAGGGATCATGAAACGATGGAAAGGAGCACTCAGCACAGCGTGCAGAAAAGGCCTAGGGTTGCTTTCTGCTTGTCACCTGCAAAGAGCAGAATGTTCAGTGAACTAATTTTACAGAAATGTACATGAATGGGTAATAGCGAAACAGTGAAAGAAAACAAGTGTAAAACAGTAGAACATAGAAGAAAGAGAAACCCAAAAGCGTGTTAACTAAAACATGTTAATTTGAGAGGTATTGGTCTTTGTGTCCCATAATAGCTGACACTATTTGTCTGGTTTTTGCTCATATTCACTCCCTACTCCTCCTTTTCCCTGCTTTTTTCCTCTTCCCCCATCTCCTCCTCTTTTTTCTCTCCTTCCACCTCATTCTCTCTCCTCCTCCAACTTCTTTTGTTAATACAAGAGGGCTCAACTCTGCAAATTTTATTTTTTGGTTTCTCTTCCCAACTGGTAAGATTTAGCCGATTAGTGGATCCTGGTGGGAGAATGGAGGCTGGGCAGGGTGGAAAGGCCAGGACGTGTCTGCCTCACTTCTCCTGGCGTTGCTGCCAATCCTGTGTCATCCCTCAGACCGTCCCCTTCCCACCCGTGTACCTCATGAGTGGCAGGTCATCATGGCTCCAGCTCCCACAGCAGCCCCAGCATTGAGAGCTCAGGAACATAACCTCCTCCCTTAGCTCCTCTGGCCCTAGAGGTGGCAGCAACTTTCTGCCATTGTCAGTCTCTGAGTCGTCTCCGTTCTCATCAGTCAGATTTTCCCATATGCCTGTAACTAATACTTTCTTCTATTTGAAGAAGATTCTCCTTTTCAGCCTTGCTCATTTACATTTTTTATTTAAATCAGGTGTTTTATAACTTCAAAACCATCAGTAAAGCTATTTGGATTTGAGAATAATTGTAAAATAAAGTAGGAAATCAATAAATATAAAAATGATGAGTGAAAAGATATGCAGCATGCTATTTAGACTTCTTACAAAGTTGCATATATTCTATTTCTAATTTACTTTCAGAACACTGGATTGATCATAATCATGTTAGAACATTTTCTACTTTCTTATATGGTATACCATTTAATTGTTTAGAAGAGAAAATACAGAAACAAACTCTTAGATTAAGACGAGTATTTATTCTCTTAATCACAAATAGTGCAATTGAAAGAATTTTGGACTTAAAAGACAACTATTCAATTCAAATTTATCCCCCACCATTAATAATGGTATGATTCTCAATGTCTTCACTTTGCTTGAGCTGGAGTTGTCTGGTCCATAAATTGGCAGAGAATAACAACCCCTATAGTTGTGGGGATGAATTAACATAAGGTAATGGAATTGTCTGTAAATTTAAAAGTAATATAGACATTTTAGTTGAAGTATTCGCTTCTTTCCTGGCAAAGCTTCCTAATCTTAGTCATATTAAACCCCCAAGTATTTAGTTCACCTTTGCTGTCTCTTTTCATACGGAATTAAATTCGTCCCTCGACCCTTTTTGGGTAAGCTTCTAGTCATCATTTCAATCTCAACAGCATCTTCCAGAAATTTCAACAACACAATTTCAGGGGTTGCTCAGGTGCAGAGGAACCAGATCTTTATAGAAAGAGAGATTCCTGCTCTGTTTCTCTTATAGCTCTTTTTTTTTAATGTTCACTGGTTAACTTTTGTAAGTTTTTGGTTACATTTTAGAAGTGGTTTGAAAAATGCACGGATGGGGAGGGGAAGCAAAAATATATGTAGAGTTTAGAAACCAATGTATAAACACATGTGCATTAACATAATTTCAGAATTGCTTTTTCATTTTTATTTTGCATTTTAATTGCTTCATTTGCATGCACCTGGAATGCTGCTATTTTAAACATATTCTTGATTAGATTAGTTGATGACTGTATTACTTGTTTTATATTTAGAGTAGGTGAATTTTGGAGTATTTCTGTTCACGAATAAAGTATAGCTAACTTCCAAAGACTTTTTAAAAAAATCCTACATTAGCATATCTTGTAAGTTACTCCTTTGCTCTGGAAAATCATAGCAAAGCATAGTTGAGAGCTGATTTAACAAAATATTAAGATTTCTGCTATGTGTATATGACTTAATAAAAGGTGGAAAAAGATTTCAGTGTTATATTTCAAAAGCCATAAAAGAAAAGGATTGTAAGACTGAGAAAATGTAAAACCCAGTATAACATCATCTCATTCTACCTTTGAAGAGATTGGCTTACATTTTTTGAATAGTAAGTAAACTTATTTTTTTTTAAGTTAAATGTCCTAGGGCATTGTCAATAAGAATGTACATATAGTCATGTGCCCCATAACATTTTGGTTAATGATGATTATAAGGTTATGGTGGAGATAAAACGCTCCCATCCTCTAGTGATGCAGCGGTTATAACATTACTCCCAAGTTTGTGATGTTGTTTGTGAAAAAACAACCAACCACACTGGCAGTCACGTAAAAGTATTGCACATACAATTATGTACAGTACTTGACAGTTCATAGTAATAAAATGACTAGGATCTTTACCATACTACAGTTTTAACCATTATTTTAAAGTGTACTCCATCTACCTAATAAAAAAAAAATGTTAACTATGAATCAGTCTCAGGCAGCCCTTTGGGAAGGTAATCTAGAAGAAGGCATTGTCCTCAGGAGATGACAGCTCTGTGTGTGTTACTGCCCCTGAAGACCTTTCTGGCAGACAAGATGTGGAGGAAAAAAAAAAAAAAAGTCTGGTAATAGTGATAATTCTTATCCTAGGCTTCTGTGTGTGTTCCTGGCTTAATTTTTAAGAAAAAAGATTGAAAAGTAAATAAAGTGTAAAATGGAAAAAAATAGGGTAAAGATATAAAGAAAGAAAGTATGTTTGTGCAGCTGTACAATGCGGGTGTATTTTAAGCTACTTTTACAAAAAGATCAATGAAAACAAATCTACAAGTTTATAAATTTAAAGTTATAGTAATCGAAGGTTATTTTCTACTAAATAAAAATATAAATCAATGTAGTTCAGCTTAGGTGTGCAGTGCTTATTAAGTCTACAGTAGTGCACAGGCGTGTCCCAGGCCTTCACGCTCACCGGCCACTCCCTCACTGGCTCAACCTAGAGCAACTTCAGTCCTGCAAGGTTCACTAATGGTAAGTGCCCTACATAGTAGACCACCTTTGTCTTTCATAGTGTATCTTCCCTGTATCCTTTCAATGATTAGGTACATAATTACCACTGTGTTATAATTGCCTACAGTAGTCAATACAATAACATGCTCCACAGGTTTGTAGCCTAGGACCAGGAGGCTGTACCTCAATGCCTAGATGTGATGTAGGCTGTACAATCTAGGTTTGCTCAAGTACTCTCTGCAGTATTCACACAATGAGGAGATTTCCTAACACAGCATTACTTAGACCTAATCCCTGTCATTAAATGGTACCTTAGTGGGTATTCCCTCCCTTCCTCTCCCTCTTACACACATTTGCCCACACACACACACACACATCACAGTTCACTGTGATAGCTGAAGAATCTGTCACTAGTCTGATGCCTTTCCACCCTCACTTGACCGGCGATATGATGAGATTCTGGCAAGTGAAATGTGGACAAAAGTATTGTAAGTCACTCCCAGCCATGACCTTTCACCACCCCATGCAATCCCTTGGTTCTCTTTCTCTGCTGCAGCAAATCCTAGCACCCACATTTTCCAGACAACATTGCAATGAGATGGATGAGGGCCACCCACCCATATTGTACTATGAATAAACAGGAAACAAAGCATCTCCCTGTTAAACTATTCATTCAGAATTAATTTGTTGTTGCAAATTAATAGTTACAATAATAGTTCTAGGAATTGAAAGATTAAGGGATTGTCCAGTGGACAAAAGCAGTTGAAGAATATTGACAGAATCCTTGAGAAGGCAGGATAGCCCCAAAGTGAATTCATAAAATGGAATCCTACAGATGACAAAGAGTAACAAGAACTAACTACAACCACCCCCAGAATGATCCGAATGAATGTCGTCTTTCTTAGGACAACTGGGAATGTGTTACAGCCATTTTTATCATCATCTTTAATTTGGTCTTTTATATGTCAAGTACTGTTTTAAGTATGCACTTGTCTTGACCTTTATAAGAATATCCTGTAAAGATATTAATGTAATTCTTCTTTGATGATTAAGAAACGGAGGCTTAAGAAAGTTAAAGAAATTACCCATGGGGGCTGGGCACAGTGTCTCACACCTATAATCTCAGCCTTTGGGATGCCAAAGCATGAAGATTTCTTGAGGCTGGAGTTCGAGATCAGTTTGGGCAATATAGGGAGACCTTGTGTCAATTGTTTTTAAAAAACTAGCAGGTGTCACACACCCACGGTCCTAGCTACCCTGGAACAAAGGCAGGATCACATGAAACCAAAAGTTCAAAGCTGCAGTGAGCGATGATAACACCACTGCTCTCCAGCCTACGTGACAGAAGACCTCATTGCTAAAAAATATAAAAAGAAAGAAAAAAGTAACCGTGGAAACAGAGACAGTATGGAGTATGGAACTGGGGCATGCAGCTGGGTGGATCTAGGGTGTGAACTCACGGTTTCTCTCACAGTAGCAGGGACATGCAGCCCACCTTACACACTGCTCCCCGGAACACAGAAGAGCCTGTGGTAAGGTGAAGCAGTGTTTCTATGAAATGTTGTCAGATACGCTTTGCAGACTACTGCTGGGTACTGACCCAGTCACGCCTCTAGTGACTATTCCTCTGCATTGCAGTAAGCCGCCATCCCAACAAAATAAGTTCTTTAATAATATCTTCAAAACTAACAGTGGTGGGAGTTGAATGCCCTCCATTCAATTGTAATAACTTCACTGACTTCTTCACTTTTAACTGTCATCACCAAACAAGTGAAATAACACATTTTTTTTTCAATTCAAGTAGGAAGCTTTTTCTACTTAAAATCTTTCCAGTGGTTTGCTAATGCCTTTAGAATAATGTCTTCTCTCCTTTCTCATTACCTACAGGTTAACATAGTCTGTTATCTACTTTGTGCCCAAGCCCATCTCACTACAATCTCCTTTACCCTCTATTTTCTAACTCCATTTACCTTCTTTTTGTTACTCGATTACCCCAAGTCCATTCCACTGAAAGGTCTTTGGGTGGCCCTTGTGGCTCAGTGAGTAGGCCGCTGGCCCCACATACGGAGGGTGGAGGGTTTGAACCTGGCTCCCGCCAAAACTGCAACAACAATAAAAAATAGCTGGGCATTGTGGCAGGTGCCTGTAGTCCCAGCTACTTTGGAAACTGAGACAAGAGAATTGCCTAAGCCCAAGACCTGGAGGTTGCTGTGAGCTGTGACACTACAGTACTCTAAAGAGAGACAAAGTGAGACTCTGTCTCTAAAAAAATAAGAATAATAATAAAGGTCTTTCATTTGTTATTTTTTTTTTCTGCTTAAAACCTCCTTCAGCTGACTCTCAAATGTTTAATTTCTTATAATTTGGTCTCAATTGAGTCAACACCGCCTTGAAGAGACTTTTCCTTGCCAGCAATTATGCTGGGATCCTCCGCTATATGTGTCCCTATTTTGTATATTTAATGGAGCTCCCAATATTGCAAAACGATCTGTTTATTTATTTACTAATTTATTTATTCCTTTGTTATCCAACTAGTGCATGAAACCCAAGAGGACAGTGATAGTCTGCTGCCTTAGCTTTGCTCCTGTGTCTGTCTCTCCACTGTGAACAGTGACTAACACAAAGTAAGAACTCAAAGTCCAGGCACAGTGGCTCACATCTGTAATCCTAGCACTTTGGGAGGCCGAGGTGGGTGGATTGCCTGAGTCCATAGGTTCAAAAGCAGCCTGAACAAGAGCAAGACCTGATCTCTAAAAATATTCGGACATTGTGGCAAGCACTTGTTGTCCCAGCTACTTGGGAGGCTGAGGAAAGAGGATTACATTAGCCCATGAGTTTGAGATTGCTGTGAGCTACGACACTATGAAGCTGTACTGAGGGTAACCAGGTGAGAGACTCTGCTGCTGCAAAAAAAGTGAGAACTCAATAAATCTTTGCTGAATAAATGACTGATATCTTTTTGATGCCTTTTAAAAAAGAAATGGAGAAGAAATTTTGAGGAGTGATTTGAAGGAAGGAGCTTGAATTTGGGAGACCAGGTTTGTGAGTTTGAAACATGCTGTGACTTCGCACAGAACTCTTTAACTTTTTGTTCCCCTGTTTTTTCACTTGTACAATAAGGATAATAGTAGAAATGCCCTCAAAAGGATTATATTTGCATTTATAAATATATTTTAGAATAGTACTCAATACGGAAAAGTCAATATACATGTAACTGTCATATAAACAAGCCATAGGCGATTTTAAGTTAGATTTCAAAAGTTTCAGAGTTTGCCTTTAAGTTGTTTCAGTTGTTTCAGATTGCTGGCTTTATCCTTTAATTAAAGAGAAATATATAATTTGACCAAAACATTTAGTTAACCCATTTTTTAACCAAGTGTCCAATACTTGTGGTATTGTGGGAATGTTTGAATTCATGGAGTAAGGGTGGGGTAAACTGATGCGGGCTGTCATCATTTCGGCAAAGAAATAGGCCATTAATCATTCATATGCATAAGAATTACTAAGAGGATTTGTTAGATTTTTGGCACCAGCTCCTAATTTTATTTAGATAGATTTTCCTGGTCTAAAACTAGAAGTAATTATCTTTTCAGAATGAGATTGCCCATTTTCATTCCCTGAAGAATATTTTAAATGCTTTCTCTGTGTACAACACTTTTCTAAGGCACTGGAAGAATTTCAGTTTGGTAACATCATAAACATGCCTGTCCAAAACTCTTGTCATCACATTTCAAGACCATGGAAATATGTTTGCAAAAACAGCTCAAACATTTGACAATAACTGTGTATCTCTGACTGAGTATAAAGTAACTTCTTCCCAATTTATCCTTAGTAAAGTTGTTCTACTGTGTTTAAAAAGTAAGTCCAGGGTTGGCTGTGGGCAAACGTGTCAACTTCAAATCTTTAGGCTGTCATTTAGGGTCTTTGACATCCTGTGCCATCAGTAGCTTTTCCTTCTTGTTATGAATACATTCTGTCTTGCATCTTGTTTTTCTGCCTTATTGATGTGTAGGCAACCTTCCAAAGCTCTTTTTTGTTTGTTTGTTTCTTTTGTGCAGGGCTATGCAAGTTCCTCCACCCAGATTGTCCCCATATAAACACAGAAAACCTTGAAAGTGGATTTTACAATTCCATTCAAATTCCTTTTTTAAGCAATTAGCACTAATATGAAGTGAGTAGACGATCTAATATACACTCACATAGGAGAAAAGCTCATTTCAATTCAAGTTGGTGGGAGGGGCAAGGAGGAGGGAGAGCAGGGGGTTGGGTGGGTGGGGTGCTTTCCCAGAATGGGCACAGAGTTTGGGGTGTTTGACACACCTTTTGTGGGGAGGACATAGCCACAAGAGGGACTCTACTTAACAAACTCAAATACTTTGACCTGGTTGTTTGTACCCTCATAATAACCTGAAATAAATTTACTTTTCAAAAAAATAAAAAAAATTCCTTTTTAGTTTTCCAGTTATTTAGAATATTTTATGGCTATCTTCTATTCACTGCTGTTGTGTTAATGTTTTATGTTCGATTGGAACCACTCCTTTTTGATAGTAAGAGATAGAGATACTGTAGAAATAAAATTGACACTAGTGACTGTGATGTTCTTACCAATCACGCTTTACCCTCCCGTACATACTTGGTACTTCACCCTCTAAGAAGTGGGGTCCAGATTCCTGTTCTTTATTCTGTACTGGATTTTTGAGTTGCTTTGACTAATAGAATAGGGTGAGAGTGGTGAGCTGGGACTCCTGCATCCTAGCCTGAAGATTACTGGCAGATTTTGCTTTCTTCCTCTTAAAATCTCCATGTAAGGGACTGGACTACTGACACCACCATACTGAGCAGAAGCCACACCAGTAATACGGAGAGGTCACCAGGTCGAGCACAGGCAGTGAAGCCTGCTCAGAAATTCCAGGCCATGCCAGCCATTAGCAGTAACCAGGTAACTTCAGCCACTGACATGTGAAACCAAATACTGTCTTGGTGAAGCCCAGAAAACCCACAAAATCCCAGAAAATTTGAAACTGTAGTTGTTTTAAATCATTACATTCATGAGTACCATGTTACTACACACCAGTAACTGAAACAGTTTCTTTAACTGTATATGATTTAGAGTATTTTTTAAAAAAATGTTTCATGGAGAAATTTGGAAACAGTAAACAATTTAGGGATTACCTGTGAATTTTTTAAAATATGATTTCTTACTATTACAGATCATTTTTCGAATTTGTTAATGGGCAGGTTGAAAATCCTGTTAACACTACTTCTCACACTTGATGACCTTGGTTAATTTACTTTACATCTATGTTTGTCATCAAAATGAAAATACTCCTATTCTCTAACTCATAGAGCTTTCATGAGGATTAAATAACCATGTTGGTCATCTGACTAACCCAGTGCCTGGGTGTTGGAATGTTCTATTAAGTGTTGTGATTATGATTCTTTTTACTATTCCCAAAGGATAAGCCAGTCTCAAAGATACTTGATACGAGGAAGAAAGTTTAAAGAAAATTATTACCCCAGGTAAAGTTTAAGATTAAACATTTATTTTTAAACTAAATTTTGGGAAATACCTTGGTCCTTTCTCTGAATGTCCTATATGTTTTCCAGGTTTTAAAAATTTGTTTACTTGTCATTATGTAGTTTTATTATTAAGTTTATATTTAGCTATAGAAAATATGTAGAATCTTAAGAACTACTTATCTTCATTCTATTTTATTTATTATTATTATTATTTTTTTTTTTTGAGACTCACTCTGTCACCCTGGTAGAGTGCTGTGGCATCACAGATCACAGAAACCTCAAACTCTTGGGCTTAAGTGATTTTCTTGCCTCAGCCTCCAAAGTAGCTGGGACTACAGGCACCCACCAAAGTGCCTGGCTATTTTTTGTTGTATTTGTCATTGTTATTTAGCTGGCCCCAGGCTGGGTTCAAACCTGCCAGCCTCAGTGCATGTGTCTGGCACTATAACCACCGTGCTATAGGTGCCAAGCCTCATCCTATTTTTCTACTCAGATTTAATCCAAATATTATTTTATAAGTTGCTATTATTTTAATTTGAATTTATAACTTAGAGCTTTTATACATTTACTATACATTAGTGCATTCACTGAGAAACTGGGTGTTACTATCTGCCTTATGCTGTGCTAGAGATTCAATAGTGATGTGAGAAACATAATACTAAAAATTGGGAAAGAAAACCCCCAACAAGATTCATGGATTAATAATGATTGTGGTGTAATGAAGAAGACTGACATTGCTAATCACAAAAATTTATGTGAAATATGTCCAGGCAAGCCAGGCACAGAGGCTCACAGCTGTACTCCTGCCACTCAGGGAGGCTGAAGCAGAAAGATTGCGTGAGGTGTGGAGTAAGAGACCAGCCTGATCAAGAGTGAGACCCTGTCTCTACAAAAAAAGAAATAAAAGAAGAAAAATTAGCCAGATGTGTATCTGTAGTCTTAGCTGCTCAAGAGGCTGAGACAGGGAATCATGTAAGCCCAGGAGTCTGAGGTTTCAGTGAGCTATGATGACACCACTGCACTCTAACTGGGCAACAGAGTGAGACTCTGTCTCAAAAGGATAATAATAATAATAAAATATCTGTGCAATGAGGGATTATTAACTCATTTGGTCTGAGCTGTCTACGATAACCATAAACACAAAAGATTCATGCATCTTGCTCTGAGAATGTCTCCTTAGAGAAGTTAAGGAAGGGATACTTTGAAAATAGCTAAACTTAATTCTAAACATAGAGTTGTGTGTTTGTGTGTGTGTGTGAAATATGAATTTGTGTTTATGCCTATAGGTGTGCATGTGTGTGATACAATATTTGGGGTGTGCATGTGTGTGCGAGGCCCGAAACAACTATGCCTTGAACTCAGCATGTGCAATGACCTATAATTGTAAGGAAAGTGTACTTTCAAGAAACTATAAGAAAGATTGAGGCCAAAATCTAAGGAATGGAAGAAAATGATAGTTGCTGAAGTTCATGATACATCAGGACCAAACTATTCATACCAGGCCTTAATAAATTTAAAATTTTTCATATGCTGTCATTGAATGTGCAGATATGATAAAACATAGGATCACTCTGTTGGGAAAATAAATTTAACACAAAGTCTACCCATACATGGAGGACCTGAATAAGCCATTGTACATTCAAGTGATACAATATTGTACAGCCATTAAAAATCAGGAACTTTTAAAAAAGTTTCTGTGAAGAAATACATATAAAATTAAAAATATCATTTTGTAAAACAATGACTAAACTTATCTATGTGTGTGTGTGTGTTTGTGTGTGTATATGCATATATGTGTATATATGGAGCATAGAAAAATACTTGAGTTAGAGTAGAGGCAAACAGAAGGTATGAGTGGAGACGAGATGGGGGCAGAGAAGAGGAAGCCAATCATTACAAACCAAAAACATTTGAAAATTCACATTTATACATTTAAGTAAAATTAAACATATTAAATAAAGAATTTTAAAATGATTACTCTGGCAGTGGCGTAGAAAATATTTGAGTAGGTTATAGTATATAAGTTATTAGGATACTTATTTGGTCCAGGTGAAAAGTGATGTGTTGCTGTTAGGGTCTCCCAGAAAAGCCATGTCGCGGAGAATAAGCACGCTTATTGAAATTGTGTTTTAAATAAAGGTGACCATCTGCTCGCTCAGGCAAAATGGCGAGCTTCTTTATTTGCAGTTGGTTTATATAGGGAATTTTGTACATGCACACAATATAACAATGACCTCATTGATCCATTTAAACATCATATAACTATGTGGTGATTAGCTTTCAATAATCCACTCAACATACACCTTTTGACATAACCCTTTCAACATAACCCAATTAAACATAACTTAATGGAGAACATGTTGTTAGCCATTATCTCTTGGTTCTTATCTGATGATGCCTGAGGCTATGGAGGAACAAGGTAGATTGAATACCTGCCCTCACTGGCCTTGCTGTTTGGAGGTTGTTACTTTGGATCTTTAAGCAAGGGATAAAAAATCTTCTTGGGCATACAGGAATTTGTGTGCAAACCTCTGCTCCCATGTGGGCCTTAAGTTGGGTGTTTTTGGTGGAACCTTTTATAAGGAATTTTCAGGCTGGACTTCTCAAAAGTCTTTCACGAGCCCAGGTTTCATCTGTGCCATTAGATACCTGTATGCATTGGGTAAATTCCTCTTCTCTTGAGGTTCTCAAGCACATTTCCATTTCCAGACCCATCAACAAGTGACCTTTGTTACTTACCACAGATCAAGAAAGGTTACTGATGGGTATCTGGCTAGTTTTCCAAAGGGCTTTTTTATTGGCCTTATAAAGTCAACCTTAATTCCTTAATGCAATAAACGCTGTTACAGCCAAAGCCTTGGTCATGTTAGGTTCACAGCCAACCTGGCCACATGGGATTCTGCCTCAGTTTCTCACAAATATGCCTGCACAAAGTCTGTTCACTGCTCTCTCTCAAATGGCTTTTTTGGCCAGAGGCATATAGGCGTTTCACCTATAGTGATGTGTACTTGGATTAAGAGTTTAAATCAGTAAGACTTGATGATGATCAGATACAGGAGGTTCTAAAGTTTATTGCTAAATTTCTGATTTGCATGATACCTCTCAGTACAACTGGAAGTAATGAAAGAGCCAGGTTTGGCAGCTGGAGATTTTGCTACTTGATTTATTCCTGCTATTTTGCAGCACCCATGTGGAGATATCAGGAAGAGCTGAATAGCTGGATCTAGAACTCAGACTGCAGACCTCACAATGTAAATGAATATGTACTTTGCATGTCTGTGGTTGTCAAAGCTATAGATGAGATAATGCAAGGAGGAGAGAAAAAAGTCTGTGAAGGAGCTTTGAGTAACATCTTACTCCAACAGAGAAAGAGCAAGGTGCAAAGACAGGACAATTGGCATAGTCAAAGAAAATACAATAGAGTATTGGGATAAAGAGTCCAAAATGAGAGAGTTTCATAAAACATTTCAAAAATAATAACAATAATACCATGTGGCAGTGAAAAATGGTTGGAGATATGTGTTGGAATGACTTACACAGAGCAGAGTGAAAGAGGCTGAGTGACCAATAGGGCTTAGGAAATGGAAATAACAACTTTTCCACCTCTGCAATAAAGATGAAATATGATTGTAGCCAGAGAATACAGGGTCAAGAGAAAGGAGTGGGGGGTGTGTGTGTGTGGGGGGGAGAGCATGTGTGTGTTTACTATATGGTAGAGAGATGAGTATTTGCAATATTGATGGCAAAAGTCCGGTCAAAGGAAAAAAATAGGAAATTATGGGTTGGCACTTGTGGCTTAGTTGGTAGGGCGCCAGCCCCATATACCGATGGTGGAGGGTTTGAATCCCACCCCGGCCAGCTAAAACAGCAGTGACAACTGCAACAAAAAATAAAATAAAATAAATAGGAAATTATTAAAATAAAGTTTAATAACTTAAGATAACATTAGATCTGAATTGTAAACATTTTTAAATAATTTTAATAATTCAAGCTAGAAATCAATTAACGGAATAGACCGTTATGAATGTCCTTATATAAAAAATCCTTTCATTTTATATTGAATGAACATTGCCCATCTAATTTCATTAATTTAATGAGATGTTTATAATACTGCTTATGCTAATTTCAGTTTTAGTATGCTTTGAAAATAGAGTGTACTTATTTGTATCTCTTAAAGTGAAACAAACGTGAATGGTTAATTTTGGTATGTATCTGTCTAAATTGTTTCTTTTGCAAACAGTATGTAAATTTGATCAAAGATTTGAAGTATGCTTACATACCATATGCAAATGAAGGATTTTGGTTTACTTCATAATTGGAGTAAGATGTTATATGATGTTTCTCATTAAAATGGTATTGCTAATTATGTCTCTGAAGATTTCTTTTTAATGTGTCATTACTAGGTAAAATTTATTATTTAAGTATATTTGATGTTCATTTTAATCATGGAGTTCATTTAATCAATGAATTCTGTGATATTATTTTTAACATGTAGTTTTTACTATAATTTCCAGGAGAAATTATATTCAATCTCCTTCAATTTACATTTCATTAGATATTACCTTCTATTATGCTTGAATTCTTTTCAGATTAATCTGGAGTTCCCAAAATGGTCACTGATACTCAATGTGTGATTATTGTTTCACTGACTATACAAAAAAAAAAAAAAAAAATCCTAACAAAACAAAACAAAAAACATATAAAAGTCACCTCATTTCTCCAGGTTAAGAAAGATGACAAACATAGCAAATATTTAACATATGCCAGGAGGAATTAATTTTATTTACATAAATTGATTAATACTAACCAAAATTGCTTAAAGATTATCTACACTTTATTGAAAAGTAAATTGACCCTCAAGTTTTAAAAAGAAACTTCCTTACCCAGCGTGACAACATCAGAAAGTGACAGAGCTCAGAAGCCCACTCAGTTTATCTTCCTCCAAATCCTGTGTTCTTTCAAGTGTAGTCTACTTATTTGAGTGCAAAGCCCTTATTTAGGATTGTGGATTCTAGGCTGAGTCAGGCACTACCTCTATTTTTCTGTTATCTAAACTAAAATTTTTTTCTCACCTTTGCTTTATTATTATTTTCTTATTTTCCTCTATTCAAAATGGCAGTTGGATGGGTCAAGTTAATTTTTTAAACTATATTCAGTTCTGTATGGACACTTACAGAATGTCACAACAGTCATACCTACAGTCAAAAGAAATAGAGATAATAAGAGATGGTAGTAGAATGTACTTTTATTTATAAAATACGGCATTTGTAAAAAAAAAAAAATTTTACAAAGAAGTGACCAATGTAAGAGCATATACAACAAGTATTTTGTAAAATTTGGAATGAATATTTTGCCAGTAATAGTACATCTAGCTACAATGTCTCATTTTCCCTATGTATGACAACTTTGTGGGAGACTTTTGGGACAATCTGTAGATTCTCTTGTGTCACCATTCTTTATCATGAGCTCAACAATTCTTGTGATGTTGGCAATAATGTTTTCTTCCTTAGGTTCTGTGTGTATCATGTGTTCTTACAAGGAGGAATGAATGAGAAGCCTTATACAGTATTTTTTTTCCTTTTAATATCCGGATTGTATTTACCCCCTGGAGTACCCCACTAATATATTCTCCTTTTATCTTCATTTTCTGCCTTAATTATTGATCTGTGAGTTAGTTGTCCTCAAAACTGATGCATTCAGCAGACCCAGGGTGGTGGAATGAGATGGTTGCTAGGCAACCTCAACTGTATCAAATGGGTTATTGGGGTCTTTACCTCTGAGAGCCTTGCTTACGGAAAATTTGAGGGAAAAGCTATTTCTAACGCTTGTGTGTTTAAGCCTCAGAAAACACAGAGATTGTAATAAAGGCATAAGTATTTAATAAAGATTATTGGACAAAGAATAATGAAGTGAAATACTTGTGTTTTATTTGCAGATTTTAGGTGATTGCCTTTTTAAAAAAGTTTTTGATACTCTGCTGATTTTCTGCTTATAAATAACAAATCAGAACAAACAGTGATTTAAAGAAAAATGTAATGATATCTCACCGTTTCTGTGGATTAGAACAAATTGCACAGGCATGGCCTAGGTGCATCTCTGCTTTGGGGTTTTCCAAGACTGTAATCAATGTGTCTGCTGGAGCTGTGGTGTCATTGAAAGTTCAGGGTCTTCTTCCAAGTCCTTGTAGTTGTCTGCAGAATTCATTTCCTTACAGCTATTGAACTCAAGGCAGTTTATTCGTTCAAACTCAGCAATAGAAAAAGAGTATTTGGAGCTTCCCATCTCTGAGCTCAGGCAAGAACAAATTTCTCTTTCAAAGACATAATTAGGCCAGGCCCATAAAGGATAATCTCCTTCATTTTTACTGATATAGCATAATTATACCCATTTATATATGCTATTTTGATGTATACATACAATATTAGATAAAATGAAGTTAACTAGGATATCCATCACTTCAAACATTTATGATTTCTTTGTGTTGGGAACATTTCAGATCTTCTAATATTTTGAAATTACAATTAATTATTGTTAACTATAGTCACCCTACTGTGCTATCAAATACTAGAATGTATTCCTTCTAATTATTTTTGTGTCCATTAACCAACCTCTAACCTCCCTTCTGTTTAATTGAATTCAAATTATTTGGGACCCTAATTATGTGTGAAAAATCCCTTCATTTTTTCCAGGTAATGTGGCCGAACCACAGGAGTGATATCTCTTCCTATTCAGAGGTCCTGCTCACCCTCAAGAAAAGAGGCTAATTACACAAAGGTCTGATTTAAGAGAGCACCTTAAAATTCCGTCACAGATGTATTTTAAGTAACTGATAAGTGATAGAATAGAATATTAAAATCTCAAAATATGGACTGAGAAAATAAAATACACATATAGTTCTTTTCTTTCTAAGTTCTTCTATTTTTCCATTTTATTTATAATCACATTAGAATAACTAAGTATGATATATTTCAAAATTAAATTTGGGTCATTTTCTTTGATGCAAAACGTTCTTACAAGATCATTATTTCAAAATAAATAATTGCATAGTAAGTATTGGAGAATATTAGGAGGAGGGTCTAGTGTTAGATGATCCACTTTACAGCTATGTCTATTAGATTAATATATCTGGATACAGGGCAAAAGGTGATGGGTGAAAATTCGCAATTACATTTGGTTGAAGCAAATAGTAAATTTTACACTTGATTAGTGGCTAAATCTCTGCCTGTAAATCAGATCAATATTTCCTTTAGGGAATAGAAGAGCACACTTCTCTTCAATCGAGGATTTCCTATTCCTCCGATGTCATCTCAGCTCATGAGGGGAAAGTTGGCTCAGCAATATGAAGTGATTTATTAAACGTAATCTGCACTCAAGGGCCACAAGGATGTTGTTGGAGCCACAAAGATGTTAGTTTCTTTCCTGAATCCCAAAGAGCTGATGATTATGCAAACATGACAAAGTAGAAAAACAAGAGACAGTACAAAAAATTGTGTGCCAAGGCCTCCTCCTGAGATATTTGGAGTATAAGAGATAATTATGCAAATATTAAAGTACGTATTTTGTTGGCTTCTCATTCCTTTTTATTCACAGGGAAACTCACTTCTGAATGAGTTTGTTTTATTGGTATATATAAATCTCATAAAATACATAGATCCTTTAGCTTATAGTTAACTGATATGTTGCCTGAATATATGTTTTCCTTTGCAGACTCATCTATTCAGGAAATATGTTTATGCCACAAAGGCAAATGAGAAGCGGTTATCAATGCTTATCCACCAGTGTTTATTTCCAACCTATGCCCCATCACGAAATGGGGATTGCATTGAATCTGTAGATTAGTGCTTATCATTTTGGTTAAAGCCATTTTAACTGGTGTAAGATGATATCTCATTATAGTTTTAATTTGCATTTCTCTATTGACTAATGATGTTCATTGTTTTTTCATTTATCTCTGGACTGTTTCTATGTCCTCTTTTGAGAATATCCATCTATTCAGATCCTTTGCCCATTTTTTGAGGGGGGGGCTGGGGTTGGGTTTGAACCCACCACCTCTGGCATTTGGGACGGGGGCCCTACGCTTTTGAGCCACAGGCGCCGCCCCCTTTGTCCGTTTTTAATCATAGTATTTTATTTGTTCCTATTGAGATGTTGGAGCTCCTTATATAGTCTAGCTCTTAACCCCTTGTCAGATGGGTAGCTATCTTTTCTCTCATTCTTTGGATTGTCTCTTCACTTGGATGATTGTGCAAAAGATTTTCAGCTTGCTGTGATCCCATTTGTCCAATTTTTCTTTGGTTACCTGTGCTTTGGGAGTATAAACTGAAAAAGTTCTTACCCAGACCCATATTTGGAAGTGATTTCCCAACGTTTCCTTTTAGTAGTTTCATAGTTTCAGGTGTTATGTGTATGTCTTTAATCCACTTTGACTTTTTTTATTAAGTTATATACACATGGATCATGAATACATTTATGTCTTTGTAGGATTCAATGTGTTGATTGTTTGTACAAATTGGAGTGTTTAACTAATTAACATAGCTTACCTACTAATTAACATAGCTTAATATGTTAGTAGTCCTTAGTAACTAAGTTACTAAGTTACTTAGTCCTAAGTAACTAAGGATTTACTTTCATTCTTTTCCATATGAAAACCCAGTTTCCCAGCATCCTTTCTCCACTATATCTTCTTGGCACCTTTGCTGAAGATAAATTCACTACAGATGTATGGATTTCTGGATGCTCTTCTATCCTACTGGTTCATGGGTCTGTTTTTATGCTAGTGCCATTATGTTTTGGTGTCTATAGCTCTGTAGTATAATTTAATGTCAGATAATGTGATTCCTACAGCTTTGTTATTTTTGCTAAGGATGACTTTGGCTATTCTGGGCCTTTTTTGGTTTCACATATATTTTAGGTTGTTGTTGTTGTTGTTGTTTTCTATTTCTGTGAAGAATGTTGTTAGTACTTTTCTATTTCTGTGAAGATTGTCGTTAGTACTGCATTGAATCTGTAGATTGCTATGGGTTTGATGTGTATTTTACCAATATTAATCCTTCCAATCCATGAGTATGGACTATCTTTCTAGTTTTTTGTATTTTTTAAAATTTCTTTTGTCAATGTTTTATAGTTTTTATTATAGACATCTTCAATTTTTTGGTTAAGTTTATTTCTGTGTATTTCATTTTATTTGTAGCTATTATAAATGAGATTACTTATTTGATTTCTCTTCCATATTGTTTACTATCGGAATATAGAAATGCTAATAATGTTTGTATGTTGATTTTGTATCATGAAACTTTATTGAATTTGTTTACCAGTTCTTGTAGTTTTGGGGTGAAATCTTTAGGTTTTTCTAGATATCAATCAGATCATATCATCTGCAAACAAGATAATTTGACTTCTTCCTTTCCAATTTAGATGCCCTTCATTTCTTCCTCTTGTCTGTTGTGATACCTACAGCTTCCAGTATTCTGTTAAATAACAGTGATGAAAGGGGACTTCCTTGTCTTGTTCCAATCTTAGACTTTGGTAAGACTTTCAGTTTTTACCACTCAGTATAATAGTTGTGTGTCTGTTATAAATGGTTCTTATTGTGTTGAGGTAAGCTCCTTCTATACTTAGTCCTTTGACAGTTTTTATGATGAATAAATATAGGATTTTGCTGAATTCTTTTTCAGCAACAACTGAAATGATCACATGATTTTTGTCCCTCATTCTGTCAATCTGATGCCTCACATTAATTGATTTGCATATGTTGATTAATCTTTGGATACCAGGAATGGCTCTCACTTGATCATGATGAATAAGCTTTTTAATGTGTTGTTGAATTGTGTTTGCTAGTATTTTGTTGAGAATTTTTCCATCTATGTTGCTCAGAGACATCATCTATACTTTTCTATTTTTGGTATTCTGTCTGGTTTTGGTATCAGCATGATACAAGCTCACAGAATGAATTTAGAAGTATCTTTTAGTCCTTGGTTTTTGTGATACGTTAGTTTAAGTAGGTTTATTTTCATTTCTTCTTTAAATATTCTGTAGAATTCAATGATGAAGCATCGGGTCCTGAGGTTTTCTTTCCTGGGAAACTTTTTATGTCTGCTTCTGTCTTGTTACTGGTCATTGCTTTATTCAGGGGCTGGACTTCCTCCTGGTTCAGTGTTGGTGGGTTGTACCTGTCTAGGAATTTACCCATATCTTCTAGATTTTCCAGTTTATCTCCATATAGTTGTTCAGAGTAGTTTTTAATAAGCCATTGAACTTCTGTAGTATCAGTTGTAATGTCTCCTTTTTCATCTTTGATATTATTTAGTTTGGTCTTCTTTCTTTTTTCCCCTAGTTTGATGAAATATGTGTCAAATTTGTTTATCTTTTCAAAAACCAACTTTTCATTTTGTTTAATATTTTGTATTGTTTTTCTCATTTCAATTTCACTTATTTCTACTCTGATGTTTGTTACTTTTATTACTTTTCTCCTACCAATTTTGGGCATAGTTTGCTCTTATTTTTTAGTTCTGTGAGATGCATTGCTAGGTGGTTCATTGAAGCTTATCTACTTTTTCAGTGTAGGCACTTATTGCTAAACATTTGTCTTGGTACTGCTTTTGTTGTATCTCATCCTGTTGCCTGGGCTAGAGTGCAGTGGCATCATCACAGTTCAGTAACCTCAGACTCCTGTGCTTAAGGCATTCTTCTGATTCAGCCTCTTTGTAGCTGGGCTATACGTGTGTACCACCATGCTTGGTTATTTTTCCCTATTTTTCACAAAGATAGAGTCTTGCTCTTGCTTAGGCTGGTCTTGAACTCTTTCCCTCAAGCAATTCTCACTCTTTAATGTACAAAAGTATTCAGATTATAGGCACGAGCCACCACCCCTAGGGATGGTGTGGGAAATGCAAGACTGTCTTTTCTACCTTTTGCAGTAACTCTTCCTTTGAAGTAATGTTAAAACCAGCTACTGTGATCATTCACCTCATTTCTGGTTATTCAAAAGATGGTTCCTTGTGTGTATATTTGTTGAATTTGGTGTTTGCATGGAGGGGAAACAGCTGAGGTTATTATTTGGACATCTTGCTCTGCCCCATCTCTCTCCTTTTCCTACTTGCTTACTCTTACTTCTTGTTATTTATTATTTTCCATACAGTACCCCCAAATCCCCAAGTTTATTCCCAACTTTCCTTGGAGTTTTTTTAATATTTAGATTTTGAGCTGAGAGGACATTTAGTATACAAATTATACGAAATAAAAATTTTGAAATTTGTGGCACAGGATTATAAACAAACATGTTACTTCACATTTGGCTTGATTTTTAAACTGAGGTTGAACATTCCTTGAATGAAATATTTTACTGATAGTACATTTAACTCTCTCCTGTAGAGAGTTATACTATCTCAAATATTCACCAACCCAGTAACTGTGTTAGGAGAGCAAAAGTATAAAATTTTTTTATATTTGCCATTTTTTATCTTCAATAAATCTGAAAGTATAAAGCATGAATAACAAACAAATGAATATAATTTATAAAAATATGTGATTTTTTTAAAATTTAAAATTCACAATAAAATGTGCAGAGGCAAACTGCAACTTACCACCTGACTTTTTAATCTATAATCAGTGATGTGTTCCAGTTTTTTTTGTGCAGAATGCAGATATACTTCCAATTGATCTAATGGGAATGATTTCAACAGAATGAATTAGGGAAGCATGCCAGGACTGCATGGCTAGGTTCTCTGCTCAAAGTGTCACAAAGCTTAAATCAAGGTGTCATCCAAGCTGAGTTTTATTCTGGAGACTCTGGAAAAAAATTTAAATTTGGGACTCATTTTTGTTGTTGGAAGAAATTACTTGCTTTCAGTTATAAGGCTGTGTTATTGCAGCATGATGATGGCTTGAGGTAGTTGTCAAAATAATGAAAGAGAGAAAGAGCAAGTAGAGTTTTAGCAAGGAAGGAACAGTTTATATTAACAGTTTGGACAGCAACCTGGGCCCCACTCTAGCAATAGTAGGGGCATGGAGAGCACAGTGCTTAGATTTTATACACAACTTTTGAGGTGCATTAACTTCTTCTTGGAATTTTCCCAGGGTCTTGATCATATTCCCATAACAACTTGTATCTATCTGTCTATGTCAGAAAGTCCCAGAAACATCAATCAGCTAAAACAACAGCTCCCCCAAATAACCAACTGCAAGGTCTTGCACCTGCGAGTTCTTGATTAGTCCCATTCCCATAACAGCCCAGGGCAACTTGCTCCAGGCCAGTAACAGCTGAGGTCTCTAGTATTTTGCTGACTGACAGCTGGGGCCTACTCGCTGCCCTTGCCACATGGCCCTCTCTATTGTTTAGTAAGCAGTAGCAAATCTATGCCTTCTCTTCTGCATCGTGAATTGCTCGTGTCCTTATTTCCCTGTCTTTAATCTCTAAATGCAGATTTATAGGGCTCCTGTGATTAGGTCTGGTGCATACCAGATTATCCTTTCATTCCAAACCTTATGAATTTGGAACCTTAATTACGTCTGCAAACTCTCATTTTGTCATATATGAAATAGTCATGACACCCACCATTTTCATAGATTTCACCCATATACCCGTATTCAAAGGGAAGAGATTATACAAGAGTGTGCTTTGTTTGGGGCATCTTAAAATTCCACCTACCACAATTATGTCATGTAAAGTTCAGATTTACAGGATAACTTTTATTCTCCATAGACAAATTACAGGTTTCAGAATGAAATGCGATGACTTGCCTTTTTTTTTTTTTTTTTGCAGTTTTTGGCCAGAGCTGGGTTTGACCTGCCACCTCTGGTATATGGGGCAGGTGCCCTACTCCTTCCAGCCACAGGCACCACCCAAGAATTGCCCTATTTTTTGTTATTTATCCCAGGAGCTCTAGCAATGCACATGTTGGTTTGATTGTTAATTACAGTGAGCTGCATATGAAAATTCCAATTACATCTTCCCTGTTTCAAATTAATCACTTAGTATTTACTACTTTTAATATATTATTCCTAACAGTTTGGGTGTTTTGTTGTTGTTGTTTTTATAGATGAAATAATTTTTTTAAGTGTTCCTTTTCCAAAGTTTTATCTAATATTATCACTGCCTATAGATGTATCAATATGCAATGAAAATTTGAACTTAATAATTATCTGCATTTGTGTTATTTTTACATAATCTGACAGGCTTTGAATTCTTGTACTGATTTACTTAAAAAGTATGCCATTTCATTTTTTCTGTGCTGCCTTAGTCTGAAACACTATTGACAATTTAATGAAAAATGAATAATTTTGTTATTGTGTGATACTTTTTGGCTTTAGCTTTTATAAATATCTTACAGCTAGTTTATTGACTATCATCTGAAAATTTTGTCACTGATATTGCAGAAAAATTCTAGTTTCGTATTTTATGCTTAAATGAGCTAAAGTCTGTGTGTGTGTGTGTGTGAGAGAGAGAGAGAGGGAGAGGAGCTCTGTGGACAGGTGCTGGTTTTCCTCTTGTCATCTTTGCCTATTTGGTAATGTTTGCATGTAAATAAGACTGTTAAGAAAGACAAGAAGTACTTGAGCGCATATATTAAAATTTATATAACCCTCATTCACATTACCACAATTTTGTTTTTTAATCCCTGCTTCTTATAAATCTGATGACTTTATTGCCCTAATTAAAAAGTTGTAAACTGGGGCGGCACCTGTGGCTCAGTGAGTAGGGCACCGGCCCCATATACCGAGGGTGATGGGTTTGAACCCGGACCTGGCCAGCTAAAACAGCAATGACAATTGCAACAAAAAATAGCTGGGCATTGTGGTGGGTGCCTGTAGTCCCAGCTACTCAGGAGGCAAGAGAATCGCTTAAGCCCAAGTGTTGGAGGTTGCTGTGAGCTGCAACATTACGGCACTCTACCGAGGGGGACAAAGTGAAACTCTGTCTCAAAAAAAAAAAAGTTGTAAACTGGTCTTAGCTGAGTGCTGTCGCCAAATAGTCAGAGCATCAGCTCTGCACACCAAGGGTGGTGAGAACCTCACCTGGGCCTGCAAAAAAAAAAAAAAGTATATTGGTCTTTATCAATATGAAGTTTGGATATATTTCCAGTCTTAAGATAACTTTGATGCAAGTCATTCTGAATTTTATTATGCTATTTGAGCATGCTTTAAGAAAATAGAAAGTGCTAATTTTCACCATTAAATAATTAAAATGATTACCAATTTTAAAACATAGGTATCATTTAATTTGTAAGTAATCCAGACGTAAGTTTCCAATGATAAGGGAGAAGTGAGCATGACTAAAAAGGGATGAGAGCACAAGTGGTATCTCTGTGGTAATGGACTGTTCTGTATTTGGAAGGCAGCTGTGGTTTTCCAAATCTACACATATGAAGTAGTGACACTGAACTATACACACAGTTTATTCACATATCAATTCCCTGGCTCTGATATTACAGAACCATGTTAACATGAGATATGATTAGTGGAGTAAAAAGACTGAATAGCCAACGAGGAGGCCAACAAATAGTGGATATTTTGTAAATATTTTATAACATTTTAAAATGAATTTTTTGTAAACAAAGGTACGTTTAGCTACAAATTATACAAAAGCAATTCATGTAACCAAAGAGTTTATACTCCCATAATATCCTGAAATTTAAAACAATTAACAAATGATAAATCAGTATTTTCAATCTTAGCAGAGAATTTTGTAGTAGTAACTATCTCTTTGAATGTATTATGGAAAGGAAATAAATAAAAGGAACATAAGAAGTACATGAAATGGAGTCTCTGAAGGTTCTATCATAATATCTGTATTCAGGCACACACATTAGTTTAAGAATTCTCGTCAAAGTTTGATGCCATTAATGTTTCAAAGATTTTTATTTTTTATTTTGATTTTATAGTTTTTTATTTAAGACTTCTATACAAAGCAATTAAAATATTAAAAAAAAAAAATACCTGGGCTCAGTGGCTCAGGTCTCTAATCCCAGCCATGTGGGCTGAAGTAGGAGGATCACTTGAGGCCAGAAATTGGAGAATAGCCTGGGAATAGTAATACTTATTCTCTTTAAAATTTAAAAATTAACCAGGCATAATGGCACACGGCTATAGTCAGGAGGCTGAGGCAGGAGGATTATTTGAAACCAAAAGTTTGAACTTGCTGTGAGCTTTGATGCCACTGCACTGTAGCCCAGAAAACAGAGAGAGAGACCCTGCCTCAAAAACTAAAATAAAATAGGAAACTAACTTTTAAGTACAAATTCAGAAAGAATATGTGAATATAGTAACATTAGTTTTCTTGCAGAAGTAGATAATCCTGAAACAGCGCTAAACTATGGGCTAAGAATTATAAATGTAAATATTGTCATAATAAACTAGTTTTCAAAGTTGTATTAGCCTAGCCAAGTAATGGAAAATGTTCCTCATTTAAGGTGAAATTAGTATAATCTTTCAACCACAGAACATCTACTTTAATTAAAGGCATGCTTGGGGTAAAGAAGTTTATAGTCAGTATGTAAGAAAATTGAATTTCACTGGGGACTAGGGACAACAAATTGCTCTAAACAGGAAAAAGATTTTCAGGTGATATAGGATAGAATAAAATATATACTTCTGATTTTAAAAAAGAAATTTGGGCATATTAAAAGTCTCATTATATGAGAAGATTCTCAGAGGATATCCCTTCTCAAGGAGCCAAATGCATGGCATAGTTTGTTTTCCCATCTGAAGAAGAAAAGAAAAAAAAAAGCAGAGGACACATAATGTTCTTTTTTGTCTCCAGAAGAATTCTGGTGCAATCATCTCTCTTTTTATTAAATAAATGATCACATCAAAAAGTAGACCTTTTATTTCATTCTTGCTGGAAAGTAGAGACCTGATTTGGACAATACTCACCATCAAGAATTATAAGATCAACAAAATGAAATGCCATTTTCATTTACCAATATTTTATCTATTAGTTATTCCTGTATTGTTTACTTCGTTTATTGTCTAGTCTACCTTCAGCCCATTCTGCCCAGCCCCTCTGGTCTTCAAACACAATACACATATACATACACACATACACGCACACACTCTGAACATGCTAAGTAGATGCCCAATGCACCAGTTTTTTTGTTTAGATAAATATAATAAACATTGGAAGCATTATTATTATTAAATTTTGAGGCAAAGAAAGTGAACACTAAGGAGGTTAGATGACTTTCCCAAGCTCTATAATACAGCTGGGGACTGTGAATCTGAAATTAAAAATAAGATTAATTGAGTATAGCCCAGGTTCATACATATAGTAATAAATTAGAGCCTAACTATAAAATAATTGTCCTCAGAGAACTAAGAAAATATATTGCATGCACAGAAATATCTCTAAAATTATATTTCCACAACACAAAATAACTGATGGAAGTTATGTAAACATATAGGTATAAACATATATATAATCACATAAGTGGAATACTCAATAGAAGTGTTGCAAATTAGATGGAAAAATATTTCAGAAAATAGAACAATATAGAAACAAGAAGACAATTAAATGACTAGTCCGATAGAGTCATGTAGACTAGCAAATCAAAGCTGTACTCTCGTCTTCACCCCTCCCCATTATTCTTTGTGTTCAATCTTCTTGATGTTAGTGAGGGGAGCTCCATGAAAACTTATCCTCCTGCAGAGGATGGTCATCATTGAGCTTCTCAACCACTAGGGATGCCACAACACCTGAAAAAGAGTTGACGAAACTGGAAGTGTTTCCTAAGGGTTCATAGAGATCATCTTGGAAATGGAAGAAGAAATACTGCTCAAAATTGATGGCATTCAAACATAGCCTATCTTACAATTTCAGGACCATTAAAGATGAAATTGACATACAAAATGCACTAGGAGTAAACGTTATGATTTATACCAAATTTTTTAAACTCAATTTTAAATTTACCCCAATCAAGTACTTATAAAAACTTTATTATCCACAGCAGCATTGAGGAAGTGTCCCTATTTTTCAGTCTGTCTATTCAGAAATAATTTCTGCTGAACATCACAAAACATACTATTTCTTCTCCTTTATGGAAATTATTCTTTTAACTGTTTTTAAATTTTTCTTTGTTCTGCTACTCTTGCCTTTCAACAATCATCCTTTCCCTTCAATGTGGCTTTACACATGTAACATTTCACAGTCATTTTCTTTTATCATTTATTCCAAAGTGAGTCAAATACAAAATAATCAGTGCTCTTCTCAGCAGTACAGTGAGATGATTGTTGAGTGAAGACACGTTTCTTCTGGTTTCTGCTGTATCTGAAATGTTACCTCATAATTAAACTTTTCTCCTTATTTGAAAATGAGCTGAAGTGCGTCTTCCTCAGGAAGAGGTCTCTCAAGAGAACGACCCAAGAACAATATAATTATGGACCCTTTTTAAATTCACTCTTAAGTTTTAAAATGTCATCTGAAATATATATTTTCATTTATGCAATATTTAAGCTGACTTGTAAGCTCTCAGCAAGGCATTCACAGAATCTTCTTAATAAAATCAAATATTCATTTAAAAAAATCATACTTTCCAGTTGTGTTAATTATATGTCATTTCAGTTGACTATCTGCAAAAAGTCAAGTGCCTCTTGAAGTCCTCAATTTAAAGTGTATAACTTTGATGGAAAATGCAGAGATTTACTAATGATTAACAACCGTCTGAAGCCAACAGACAGCAGTGATCTAGCCTTTCTATGTTCGCTCAGTATGATCCATGAAGGATTGCAAATTTAGTTTCTGTGTGATTGAGTTTTTACAACCTCATACATGTACCGAAAGCAGAAGAGCTTGATCAAATACACTTTAGCTATATCAAATGAAATAATTGCATATTTTTAAAATGTTGTGACTATTGAAGAGAAGTAACTTTTTAACATCTTTGAATTTATATCTGCCCAGACCATTATGAGGCTATTGCAGAAATATATATATATACAGATTAGTATTAAGAGCATTCAATATTCAGTCAGTAATTATTAAAATATTGGTTCAATTTTAAAAGAATTTAAAATTTCATATTTAACACAATAAAAAAATTTGAAAAAGAGATAGAAAAGAAAGAAGCACAGCGATCTCACAGTGTCTGTGATTCAAGCATAAAATTGTTTCTGACCTGCCTCCTTTTATCAGTTTAGAGAAACCACGCTCTTCCCTCAGGGCATTACAATTCTATTGAATTATTCCCTAAATGAGAACAACATGTAGTAACACTGTACTGCTCACTCTTCATTTCCAAGTATATTACATTATGCAGTGGGCCAATTGAATCCTGTAAGGTACAGATTAGACAATGAAAAAAACAAGTACAGACACCCCAAGGCTTACAATGGGTTATGTCCTAATATACCCATTATAAAATAAATACCATAAGTCAAAAGTACAATATTTTCAAGTTATCATAGTTTGTTTTTGTGTGTGTGTGTGCAGTTCTTGGCCGGGGGCAGGGGGGGTGTTGAACTTGCCACCTCTGGAATATGGGGCCAGCTCCCTGCTCTTTGAGCCACAGATGCCACACAAGTTATGATAGATTTACCCAGACAAAACCCTATTGTAAACTGAATACTACACTGAATGCCTCATGCTTTTTCACCATTATAAAGTTAAAAGAAAATCTTAAGTAAAACCATTGTAAGTCAGAGAATGTCTGTATTAAGAGAAACTATTTTAAAATATTAACAGATGTATTCAAATTACACATTACATTAAAGAATGCAAGCTATTTTTCAATTAGAATATTTCCTTTTCCTGATCTTATTTTCACCTAGAGATTTTCAGAAGTTGAATCACAAAAAGTTTAAATGGAGATTTGAAAATCTTAAGTATAATTAGTATACAAGCTATTGTTATAATTATTAATGAATGATTAAGAAATTCTTCACTTTTTCTTTTTCTTTAACCATTGAAGTTTTATTAGTCACATTTCTGTTATGGCATTTACAGGGCTCACCAGTTTGGTTGGGTTAAGATATCAATATTAAGATGGTATAATAGTAAAACCAGAGAAAAAAGAAAACATTTGAAACAAACTTAAGTACAAATTCCACGGTTACTGTTCAGATTGGGTACCCTTTAAGCTATTGAAAAGAACTTCTAGTATGCTCTGTTGGAGGTCACATATGAGGGGTGTTACCAGAACAGCTCCATGCCCCACCACTTGCTTGATGTCGCACCTACACGCTGGATGAGCTAATACCACACTTGTGTCCCTTCAAAGCATCAATTCAGTGGTGCCCACTCCAGCTCTTCCTCCCATGTCTGCTAGCTCTAACTTTAGAACTCATGGTGAGGGCAAGGTCAACACTAGCTCCCTGGAAATAAGAAGGCCTTAGGAATTGCCATGGGGACACTTTCCTGTTTTTCAAAATACTCGATAGCTAAACCAGATAAGATCAATGAATTCCCTAGTAGTTAGCTCTGCTCCCGCCATTACTGCCCTGAATACAGATATATTTGTTTATTGAATCAATCAACAATTAATTTCTGTATTTATTTTGTAACTATTAGTGCACACCTATCATGCACAAGGCAATAAGATTGATACTGGATTATAATAGTAGTCAAGCAATACTTATGCTTCCTAAAGCTTAAAATATAGCAGAAAAGAATTTAAAACACAATTTCAAAATACAGAATTATAATGCACTGTCAGGGTTATGCTCTAGATATACATATGAAGAGCATCACAGTTGTCAAAGTACTTGTATTTTTTTTCTACAGCTGTGATAACAGGTTATCAGAAACTTAATAGTGGCTTAAAAATAATACAAATCCATTACTTTACACTTCTAGATGTCAGAAGTCTCAATAGGCTATAACAGGGCTATTTTACTGGCAATATTCTATTGATCTGGAAGCCAGTCGCAGTGTAAAAATTTCATCAAGTTTTATACCTGTAATATGGTCATTTTTCCTTTATGAAATACTTTTTAAAACTTCTAAAAATGTATTTGGATCTTTTGTTTTAAAACGTATTATTGTACTAATTTCTTATTGCTGCTGTTATGAGCTATCTCAAATTTAATGGCTTAAAACAAAACAAATACATTTTCTTAGAGTTTCTAGATTAGAATCCTGCCTGAGCATCACTAGGGTAAAATCAAAGTGACACCAGGTCTGTTCCCTTTCTGGAGGCTCTAAGAGTGAATCTGTTCCCTGTTTTTATAGATTCTAAGGGGAGCCAGCTGTCCTTGGCTCCTGTTACTCCTCCACCTTCAAAGTCACCTGGCCAGTTAAGTCTTTCTCACACTGAATCACTCTGACACTGACTTGTCTGCCCACCTCTTCCCTATTTAAGAAATCTCGTGATTATTATCAGACACTGCCTCTTTCTTTCTTCCTATTACAGTTCTTTCCGCTGTACTGTTTTCATCCTTGAAGTAACTTTTCCAATATGTGGTAAAGATAGTCAGTGTCGACTTTGAGTTAACATTGTACTAATTTAAGAGCAGCAAAAGTATTCCTACTGCCTAAATGCAGAAAATTATGTTTTCTGAAAATGGCTACATTATAAAAATCTCTCCTCCCACGTGCTATACTAATGATGAGGTGTTGTCATCCTTCTATTAAGGGGTGGAGTGTGTATCTTCACCCTGAATCTACGTTTCAAGAGCTGTATGAGGTATAATTAATGCGCAGAAGAACTGCAGTAGTAGCGTGTACAGTCTGATGAGCCTGGACACATGTATCCACCCCACAATCAAGGAAGTGAACATATCCATCACCTACAAAAGTTTGCTTTTGCAGCTTGTTTTTGTTTTCAGTAAAAATACTTAATATGAGATCTACCCTCCACAAAATTTTTATGTATAGAATATAATATCGTTGGCTCTAACCACTATGTTGTATAGCTGATCTCTGTACAACAGAAGTGATCTTGTCCTGCATAAGGAAAATTTTCTTCTTATTGAAGAACTTTAACTACAATGGATGTGACACCCAGTGAACTTTGAGGTGTTTGGAAAAAGTGAACGTCTTCTACCAGGTCCGCCTGGAATGCTTGTCCCCATGCTGAGAGGAAGTCAAATATCCAGATATTCCCATCAAAGCTGCCTGACTATGTGTAATTGAAGGGCCTTATTTGCTAAAGATCATTATTTGTTAAAATATCACAAAATAGGTTTTGCTGCATCCCTAAAAAGCAGGAGGGAAGGGGAAGTATTATTTTCCATAGGAAACAAAAGTGGAGGTTAGGAGAGATAGAAGTATTGCTTTTTCAAAAAGCAATATTTTTTTAAATGTTTTGGGGATTTGGGAAGAAAAAGGCCCCAAACTGAGTAGTCTCTTGAGAAAAAAAAGTTGGCAAAAAATATTATTTTAGAAAGGTGGGATGGCACCATTAGGCTTCAAGTCTTCACCCAAAACTCAGGGCAGAAATTTTTAAGAAATTTTTCCTCCTTTTGTATGTACTGCGTCGGGCTCTCAGGGTTGGCCTGTAGGAGGGCAATCTTTAGGAGTGCCCAGCCTGTAACCCGAGGGCTGCATGCTGATTCTGTGAATTCACTTTTTGCTTATTTGTGAGGTCAGATATCACAAAAAGTATACATGAACTTTTTTTGTTGCTCCACAGCTTTCATGAGTGTTTTTGTATTTAATGTGTGTCCCAAGACAGCTCTTATTCTTACAACATGAAACAGAGAAGGAAAAAAGGTTGGACACCCCTGAAAATCATTCCTCTGAAAAGAATATGTCAGAGAAAAGGCATTTTAGTTGATGGACTCTGAAGTTTCTCAAACCCAAAGAACAGCTTTATTATAACAGTCCCCTGAGCTGAATTCTGATTTTTTTCCTAATAATTTCTGGGTGCTATATTTTGGGTAGTTGTCCAATGTCTCATCAGTCTGTTTTAGCAGACTGAGTTTAAGATCGAATTTCAAATAAATCCTCTTTCGCTTTCATTGTTTTGCCTCTGAATGGAAAGCATATAGACTTAACGTCTATGCATATAAAATCCTTATAATTATTAAATATTTTATGTCTAATCACATTTGATAGTCATTTTACTGTGGATGCTGCTCATACATCATCTTCTCAGAGAACCCTTTCTGGATCACTTCAGGCTATATTCTCTTGCACCATCTTGTTTTTTCCAGATTACATGATATTGTCTATGTTTATTTCATTTTCTTTAAGTTTTCTCTCTTTTCAACTTAAATGTACACTCTAGGATGTCAGAAATTTTGTCTTTTTTTATTAAATGATAGCTGTGTACATTAATGCAATCATGGGGCACAGTGTGATGTTTTCATATACAATTTGAAATATGTTCATCAAACTGGTTAACATAGCCTTTATGTCATTTTCTTAGTTATTGTGTTAAGACGTTTATATTCTACTTTTAGAAAGATTCACTTGTACCTGTGTAAGATAAACCATAGAGTTGATCCCTGGAATCATCCTCCCTCCACCCCCCCCCCCATATTCTTAGGCTATAATTAGGCTAAATTAGTTTCATAATAGGGCTATGTACATTGGATACTTTTCCTTGCCTTCTTCAGATACTTTTATAAGAAGAATATTTTCCAGCTCCATCCATGTAAAGGAGGTAAAGTCTCCATCTTTCTTCATGACTGCATAGTATTCCATGGTGTACATATACCAGAAATTTTATCTTAATCACCCAGCACCTAGAATTATAACTGGGACATACATAGCACTCAAAATATATTCATAATATGAAACAATGCAACAGAACAGTCACAGTGCAGTTGACTATGAGAAGTCGGGACTCTTGATTTACTAAAATGTAGAGCTAGTAAGAACCACAGTCTATTTCCCTAGCCGGGTACTTCCAAAGACTTATTTTAAACCCCAGCTCAATTAAATTCAATATTTCAAAAAACTGATTTGATTTGCAGCAAAAATGTGTAAACAATTTACAGTCATTAACCTTTAAAAGAAGATTCATGCTTTTATGGCTATGTATAATATAAGCAATGTAGATAAATGACCCCTGTAATGTCCCCGATGTATTAACACTGTTCAAGTTAGAACAAGCTCAGGAATCTCTACTGCTGATAATTGGGGGGATTTTAAAGAAAGATTCTTCTAAGCCTTTGGCAGACACATCTCCCATATCATTTCTATTTACAGTTCTTTTTATAATACACCAACTTCCTAGTATCCTACTAAATCTCCATTGAAATCCATGTGCAGTTCATGGGGGCAGATGAAAATAGATATACATGCATATCAGAAGTATTTTCTGACTTTTTAATGTCTTTAATTGTCTTTCCAAATTTCTCAGGAATTTTTTACCTTTTTGATAATGTATGTATTAGACTCCACATAGAATGGCATATATCTATTTTTATTATAATGTAATACTTTTGATTGTAATACATGCCTTTGTACTTAACACCAAAAAAATAAATATGTGAATCATATGCTTGGCTGATGTTTTCAAAAAATTTACGTCATTCTCAGAGCTCTTCATTCAAAAGCAGTTTAGTTTCCCTCCTTCTATTTCAAAGGAGTAACCTTGAGATAAAGCAAAGGGGAACTTAAAAAGGTTCACCAGCTGTGACCGCACTCAATAGCTTTCTATCTACTTCTTCTAAAGCTGCACAAACACTACGCTAAGCTCTTTGTAATGACATACAAGTGGACGCTTCTCCCAGAGCCCTGTCAATCACATTCACTTCCCTTAGATCTAGGAGAAATGAGCAAATTACCACAGGGCTCAAAATATCTCCATATATGCATTTCCACTCCTTGGGAACACTCAGAAAAGAAGGTATTTATTTCCTTCCTACAGGTAGGAAATTATTTCCTGACTTCCATCTGTATACCACCTGTCCGAATAATAGTGATACATGATCTGTTTGGAGTGTGCACTGGTGTGTGAAGGTTCAGGATAGAACAGGTCTTGAGGGATCCTCAGAATCTGTGTGTCTATGCACTGATTTCAGCAGAGCCCCCGGATACAATTTGTTCTAATTTCTCCTTTTTATTTTTCACTCTTCTCCAAGTGACTCTTTTCTCTAAATAATTAAACAAACAAATAAGCCTTTGAACAGGATCTAGCACAGAGTATCTGCTATGAAAATACAGTATTTGCTCTCACTTGGTCGCTACACAGCCACTCACAAACACAGACTCATACCGTCATCACCATGAACATGGGTATGCAACTTCTTAGTTCTCTTTGTTAAAAAAAAAAACCTCCTATTCTTTCTTAGTCATTAATTTGATATGTTGGATATACTGATGTTGTGTCAAAAGAACTCAGGCCATGTCTCAGTAAGTGTCAATGTTACATGGTTCCTTACACTGCTTAGTCTAAAATTAATAGTGTACACAAATATTAGCCCTACTGTCTAACAAAAGCAAGCTTTGTATTCCTTCAGGACTCCCTAAATTTTAGATTACAAGTCATGTATGTTCTTACTATGCCCTTTATCATCCATATCTATCTAAATCTATTCCTACAGGCACCACTCAGAAGTTGGTTCAGTCATAAAACCTTCTCCAGTCAACATGTCTGTTTCAATAATGCCTCAACTGTATTATGGTTTTGTTTTATATCTATATTTTTTAAAGGGAAATGTTTTTGTTGAAGTGTGATTTACCTACAGAGAAATGCTTGCATATTAACTGTACATTTCAATGAATTTTAAGAAATGCATATAATGTATATTCCTATGCTACTCACATTCCTATAGTCATATGACATTTCCTTTATTACAAAAAATTGTCTTGAGCCTTTTTCTAGTGAAACTCCATCACTTCTTTCAAGAAGCAATGTTCTAATATTAATCCTCATAGCCTAGAGAACTGTGAACACACACACACACCTGCTTATCTCAAGTCCCCGGCATGGAATTTCACTGAGATAGCGTTTTGGCACAGGATAAGTACTCCTAAAATATCTGGGTCAGTTATATATTCCCTGTGGGGTTCAGGAGACAATAACAAATTTCTCTAATATTGGAAGTTCCATCAGAGAGGAGAGCATGACCTTCCAAGTAGGCATTTCACATCCTCCTCACATGGTATTCGTTTTCTCTTGGTGGTTAGTGCTTGCTCTGCATTTCAGCCATGCCTACCTACAGTTAATAAATTATGAAAGACAAATCCTTGACCTTGAGAAGACACAGGTTGGCCCTAGAGACTGTTTTATCTATTATTCTATTCAAAGTCTACCTATAGCATTCCAAGGAAGTTTCACATAAAATGACACTTTTACAGTGTTTACAAAGAGCATAATGCAAATACCACACTGCAATAACTTAGCACATGAAGCATTACCTTGCTGTCACTGAATGAGTAATATCTATTTAAAATGTATAAATAATTCAGTTTTTCCTGTCTTATCAAAATAAAGAATTTTCAAATCTCCCTTGGCTATATGCTTGATATACTGTTTGTTGAAAGAAAATTTTCCATATTAAAAAAGAATGTAATCTAAAATATCCAATATTGGGGCAGGGCTTTGTGGCTCACAACTGTAAACCTATTATCTTGAGAGGTCAAGGCAGGAGCATTGCTTGAGGCCAGGGGTTTAAGTTTGCGGTGTGCTATGATGATACCACTTCATGCTAGTAGGAGACAGAGGGAGACCCTGTCTCAAAAATAAATTAATAAATTGATTAGTTCATGAATTAAATATTCAGCATTGGCAACTAAGAACGTCAAATCTCTGGATGTAATGTAAATTCACATTATGTGTGGAAATCTCTAGGTTAGATTTTTCGCCATCAATACTATATTAATAAGCACATACACATGAATATTGTCTATGTCATAAGTATATGGGAGGTCATACACTTGTTTCTTATTACAGGACTCTGTGGAATAGGCTCAAGCACAAAGTTATAGAAGACCAGAAAAAGACATGTCTTATCACTATATTTCATACTCATTTTTAATGTATTGTCCATCTTAATCACTGAATCCTAATATCACTTGTACACTCAATAAAGGTATGTGGTAGCTGGTGAAAACCTTAAGAATAGGCTTCAACTTCAAAACCAAACTTAAAGGAGACATTCTAAAAATGTGAGCAATAACAACATCATGGGCATAAGAACAGACCTTATGGAAGTCATATTACTCATGTGGAGTTTGGAAGGTGCTGCAGAGATGCCCAGAGGGGAAAGGTTCAGGCCAGGTGTATTGAAAGGGGAGGGAGATGCTCTGCTGGGCAGAGCAAAGATGGCATCCATGTCTGGGGCAGTTAGAAATCCCTTGTATATGGGGCCATAAAGGTGGGCAGATTCTACAGCTTGCCCACAGGGCTTTGGTGAATTAGGATCTTGGGCACAAATTTCTTTGTGTGGTGGGGTTCACTTTGTTTTAGGAGGAGAAGAGACGAGGGAGGAGTGTTGATCTAAGTCCATGTTAGGCCCAACAGACTATATACTGATAGGCACAGAAACTCATGCACATACACTGAGAACACGTTTAACAATTGCTATTTTAGCACTATCAGCCCTCTAGAAAATCCAGGTGAACAGAAATGTTTATTCATTCTGCCACTGCCAGGTGTAGGGTCTGCAATACCAAATAGGAGCAGCACCTTCCCTGCTTCCAAATGCAGCTATGTTAAAATATAACACAAAAAACGATCATTATCTGTTTATTGAAGATATGTGTGAAAAACTCCCTGAGCACATTTAAAAGCTTGTAAGGAAGCACACACCTTCTTGCTGTAGGCTGTTGAGAATTTTAACTCTTTGGTAATGAATATGGTTGTGTTGTTTCCTGGCCTATAGCAGCCCCCAAACTGAAGATAGAAAAAGTATGACTAGGAGGTATGTGCTGGAGGCAGGCGTCTGACAACAAATAATACGTGCCTGGAGATGGCGTATAACAATGGGCAAAAGAAACAGATCTGTAGCTTAGTTGAATTATCCAATATTTTTTCAACTGTTCTATTTATGCATATAATTTATTATTTGAAAAATCCCATTTGGAAGTGCCAACACATGAAATATATCAATGTAGAATGTGGCTATTACGGCGATTGGTAGGTAGAGAATGAGAAGGTAATAAATAAGACGTTATGTTGATTCTTTTCCATGACCGCTTCAAATACCAAATCCAACAGGCCTCAGAGAAATTTCCAAAGGAACCTTAATTTTCATCAAACTTCCTTAAAACAACAATCATGGATACCATCGTGCCAATAAATAAAAGTTTCAATCCAACCAGTATCTGCTTTAAAAGATTGCAATAATAAGAACAAGACAAATATACCTTAATAGAGAATTTACACTGGCAAGATGAAAAGACTTTTGGTCGAGGTGGGAACCTTGTATTTAGATGCAGTTTTACCTTTCACAGTATATTCTTCTGTGACTGAGTCTATGTTAATTCTTTTCCTAGTGTCCTGCTGCTATTATAACAAATTACGACCAACTTAAAGACTTAAGTCATAAAAATGTTTTACCTTTCAGTTCTTAAGTAAAATGTGAAAAAAGAGAATGAATTAAATAATGAAAGGGACACAGTACCTAAGGAGATGGAAAATTCTCACCCTGGCCAAGATTGTAAAGAACAAAAATTATGTTGTATAAAGAACAAAAAGAGAATATCACAGGTGTGACCATGTGACTTTTATGAAGAGATTTGTAACAACAGCAGGAAGCCAGATGGTATTGATCAAGGCAATGAAAGAATGACTTTAAAGGCATCTCAGAAATCATTGATGCTGCCTCTCTAATCCCAGGCTCAGAGAACCAGGACCTTGACAGCAGAATAATTTCAAAGGAGGGGTCCAAGGCACCTGTGGGCCTTAGGGATTACTACTCAGAGCTGCCTCAAGTCACTGCACTAATTTTGGTACAACTCTCCTTAGTTTCCCAGTTGTGGTTCAAGTAGGCCCAACTGTGGCTCAAGCTAGTCGTAACTGATTCTGGTTAAAATCTTTTATTTTTTTTTGCAAATTGGATGATAAAACCTATGACCACATAAACACCTTTGTTTAGAGCACATTTTAAGGTTTTAGGAGAAGGCTGTGCAAGGGAAGATCTCTGGAACTCTGCTTTATTAGTTTCACAATAAAACTGTTTCTGCACATGATATTGCCTCCCAGCCTGACTGGCCAGGGCACCTCTGTGAAAGCAGGCTGGGCTCAACTTGTTACTACATCCCAGGTGGTTATTTCAAGCGCTGTGCAGAATAGGCACTCCAAATAGACTTTTGCATGATTGAATGAATAAACGGTAGCTATCTTCATTTTAATTCAATAATTTCCTGGTTATCTAATCCAGATAATTTATTTATTCATCACAAAAAAACAAGTTAAACTTTTCTTTTGTATTCCTGACCATTATCACCACTCTCATGAGGAAGCTGTGAAGTAAAACTCCGTTTCCTGCCAAAGAGTATCCTTGAACTAAAAATAGAAATGTAGAGTTGATTTATGAATTATTTTAAGAATAATAATACCAGGGGATTAGGACTATAAATAAGAAGAAAATTATGCTTAAAATAATCAAATTAGGTTTTTTTTTTCCTTTCCCTTATCTTGGTTACCTGAGGTAGTATATCATGTCTTGAAATTATTCAACTATACTTCTTATGTCCTTTGACAAATTATGAAATAGGTTATGTTACCAAATTTAGCAGCAAAAGAACGTTGATTAAGACTTAAAAAATTTAAATAAGTTGCTCAATGTCTCTATGGATAAATGATAAAGCTTAGATTTGAATTGAGGACCATCTGGCTTCAAATTCCATGATCAGTTTCTCCTTGTTTAAATAAAAATTGCAGCGGGCGGAATGTTCATAAATTCTTTACATTTCCATCATATTAGAGATGTCACTTTCATTTAACCTCCTTAAAAACTCACTTAGGTTATTGATTCTTTTTATTCTTTCTTTTGTGAAGACCATCTACTTGGAACCGACTCAAACAGCAATTTGGGGGAAGGGACATTGATAATTAGTCTCTGCCCACTACCTCTTGGGCGGAGCTATACAGGGTGGCCATCATGTCCGCGTGCACTTTTTATGTTAACTTATTTTAAATTGCACACAGACTTTATGGCTAACTTGGATGTGGTGTTTCACTTGGAGGAGAGAAACTGGAATATAGTCTGAGATATTAGGTCAAATAAGGAGGAGAGAGGGGAGTGTAGCTACTCCAGGAGAAGCTCAGTGACTTAAAGCAAGGTAAGACATAAAGGAAAACAAAGGGACTGATGGAAGTAGAGCTGGAATGGGTTGGAAGCAGTCACTAGTCTTTACAAGGAATTAAGAGGATAGTAAGTGCAACCTACTCATTTAGGATCCTTATAATACTAAAACTTAATCTTGCTTTCTTTTTAATTTTTTTTTAAGCAAATGGCTTAAGGAGAAGCTGGAGCAAAGAATACATTCCCCCAAAGTGAAAGATGTATATAAAATATATAAGCAATATATAAGCACATAAGCATTAGTGATGAACAGCCAAGGGAAGGTCTGTGAAGAGCACAATGCAGTATGACTCACAAGCACGGTGCTGCCTGAATTCACACGTAGGGTCTATTGCAAAGAATTGAAAACTGACCCTGGGTTACATTTACCTTCATCCCCTGATGTAATCTCCAAGTACTCAGACTTTCATGCCTCCCATTCTATCTCTTTCTGTCCTCATGCTTCACATTCTATCTCCTTCTGTTGTACTGCCTTTAAATTCAAATTTAGCTTTAGCTTGGTCTAACTCAAAACAAAAATAAAACTGTTGTGAATGTGATTTTTAAGAGACATTTCACATATAGAAATTGATTTCACTACTTTGCCGAAGCTAGTTATAACTACAGAAAAAGTTTAAGATGGGTAAAGGAGGGGTATACTCTTCATACACATCTTAATCATTCCTTATTACCTCCAAGCTGTTCATCTCTCAAATATGAGCTCGGAAGATTCTGACTCGGAGACTGAGAAATCCCACATCAGAGGCTGTTGGTGTTATCACAGCCAATGCATAATGCATGGGAAAGTAATGCCAAGTAGATTCTCAAATGTCAGCACTCATTTCTGTTTTGATAATCTGATTGTTTATACAAGGTACGTCACTATAAATCCTTTTACAAAGTAAGTGGTATAGAAATTGTGAGTCAATATTATGAGTCAAATTATGTGTCACTCTGACACCTCGTAACACAGCCCTGATGCTTATTAGTTTCTTACTGTCTCTGGGCTCTGAGTTCCTTCGCTCAGTG
Organism: Otolemur garnettii; assembly: GCF_000181295.1. Lineage (NCBI taxonomy): Eukaryota > Metazoa > Chordata > Mammalia > Primates > Galagidae > Otolemur > Otolemur garnettii. The sequence continues at coordinate 51,546,463 of NW_003852396.1, forward strand.
GCATAAGGTGTTTGGGACCACTATTAAGTGCTGCCTTGATATCGGGCAAAACCATGAGGGCTTTAAATGACCTAATCACCAGTTAACCACATTCTGTTCTCACGATAAAGTCACCCAGCCAAATGCTCTCAGACCAGGGAACCAGGAACAGCTGGGGTTTATCCTTAATGATTTCAAGGGACCAACTCTCAATTTCTTCTGAAATCCCAGCATTCACACAGAAGTGAGAGCAGACCTAATTTTTTCAAGGGGAGCAGAAGAATTTACTTTATCTAACTGTCCCCATTGCCCACACTTCTACTCCAAGAAATATTTTCCCACACAGAGGGCTGTCTATCCCTTCAGATCTTCCCCAAGGCCTTTTCTCTCCCTCTGGCTCCCTGACCACTTTTGCTATGGCAGAAATTCCCATAACGCTAACGATAGCCCACATGTTACCTCTTATTATTATTCCCTTTGCTTCTATAGAAATATATGACTTCACCCATTTCGTATCTTTCCCTTAAGTATTAGCCATGAAATTGGCATCTAGGACCCCTTGGTCTGTACTCCAGATGTTCACCCCAACACATATAAATGGGATGAAAAACAGAGGGACCTATTTTCTGCAAAGACAAATAAGGGTATTGAGTTTCTTTTGAAGAAAGTTGTTTTTCTTTTTTTTTTTTTTTCCTTGCAGCCTACTGAAGTTCACTAGAGGATGCTGACAATTAACAAGCCTCTGCAAGAATGTTACCAATTTCCTTTGCAAGAGAAAAGCAGAGAAGGTGAAGCTGATGGGATTTGACTGATATTTGTTATTCCTGCTTTTATTTTTTATTTGATTTCTCCATTAGCGAGTAAATGAACCCTTTCAGCCATCAAAGGACAGAATGAAATTGTGGGAACTGGTGCTTAAGTACTGGTGGATTGTCAAATATTCTTATTCTCATAAGGAACAGGGAGGGGGGCATAGAGAAAACAGAAAAGTAAAAACTGAAATGGGAGCAGAGTCAGAGTTAGTGGGGCTGTTAGAAGAATTTCCCAGGTGTTAGGGGAGGGATTATCAAGCACAGGGGTAGGAGACAAGCAGAAATATGGCAGGAGGTTTGAGGTGAGGATAGTATGGATTTTTTAAAAAAGGTGCTGTAGGGTGGTACTGGAGGTGGCAGGTTCAAAGCCCAGCCCCGGCCAAAAACTGCAAAAAAAAAAAAAAAAAAAATGTGCTTTATATTATGATATTATTTAATATGAGAAAGATTTAAAAAAGAAAAATCTTAACGTGCTCACAGAAACTTCTTGAGTGAAAAATTAGGAGTTTCAAGAGTTGGCGAAGCCTTGGTTTAAAAGAATCTATGTGCTTAATTAATATAAAAAATACCTAAACAAATAATTTATTTCAAATTTGATATGATTGGTTATATTTTTCTGCTCTGAATTCTTTAGAATAATATGAAAAGGCATGATGACCATGTCATTATTTTAAAATATTCAGCATGACTCAGCAGTGAATTTGTGACATGTACAGTAAGATGGAATCAGGAGTTTCCTGTAAGATAAAGGAACAAATAAGGAAGAAAAGCCGGGAGGCTTTAAAATCTTCACGTCCTGAACTAGCACTTTTTATATCTTGCACTTAGCAAGCTGAGTGTTGATAATATTAACATAATTAATTAAACAGATAAGAAAGGCAATTTTCTGATAAATTCTTGGAACACGTCTTTTTGAAGAGCATGAGTTTTGATAATGGAGTGCAACTCTGTGTATTGAACTAATTCCTTGCCATTGTCAGCTAAGCAAGAAGTTGGCTTAATTTCTTCTCAATCTTTAAGACTAGAGTTGCAGGTATCACGGTATTACGACTTTTGTTCTAAAACGAGAATGACTGAGTTTGAACACTATTTATACAACGCACTTGCTATATGATTGTGGTGTGGTCACTTCCATTCTCTAAAGCATAGTTTTCTCATATGTAAAATGGGCCTGTTAATAGCACAAATGCTATAAGATTGCAAGAATTATTGATTGAAATAATTTAAGAGCTTCAGTAGAGGGCTTAAAAAATAAAACTCTCAGGTTAAATTTTTCATAAACTTTTTCATACATATTGTCTAGGCCAAGGACATGCTGACCGTATCTCACTTTGTTTCACTCTTTGTGAACAATCTTATTCTGTTTTGGGCAATCAACTTTGGATTGGAAAAGTCTACAGCTTTGAGTTCAGGATCCTCAATGTACTGCTGGATAAGTTCAGGAAAGTCATTTCATTCCTCTGACATTCATATTTCTGTTTGTAAAAGTAATGATAATGAGATCTTGGGAAGACTTGTGTGAAACAAACTAAATGAGGCACGAGTCACTACAACATAGTCACTTAGTTAACATATACTCCCTTTGTTTTGCTTAGTTGCTTGTAAATGTTGCCGTTGAATAATTTTTAGTATTACATTAAAAAAGAACTGGAAAATATTTTGAAATACTCAAAAATGTTAAACGTTACTATTTGTTTGAATTTATATAAACAAAAGGAAATGCTTTACTGACTAATTATTCTGGGTCTTATTTCATCATACTAAACTCCTCCCTGGGAGTTTGATGATTTTGAGGCCAGCAGCTCCTCTCACATGTGTAAACTGGAATGGTTTCACATTCCACAGAAAGCCCTAAATCAGCCCTTGTGAACATGCTGACCAGCGCCAGCATCAGCTGAAACACAAATACCCTTCTGCTTCTGCAGGGGCTGTAGACTGAGAGCTTTGTGACTCTCAGGTCAAAAAGAGTGTCTCTACATCTACACTCCAACAGTATCTCAATACCTACTCCTAACAAGCAGCAATTCTCTTCATTAATTTTTAAAACATCTTATCATTGCTTTAAATCATGGTCCCCCCCTTTTTTTTTTAATCACCATCACTAGACAACGTTTAGGAAAACAGCTGTTCTATAGAAATCTCTTGTCTCTGTTGATTCTGCCTCAAAAGGCTGTGGGCATGTCCTGGAAACTGACAAAGTGCCTCCAATTCTCCTCATCTACAACACAGATAAGAGTAGAGCAGGGATGGCAGTATAACCGTGGGCTGCACTCCAAGAGAGGCAGGATGAGCAGGACTCACAGCCGTGTCCTGCAGGCTGAGATCTCAGCCCTAAGAAGTCCAGCCTATGTCTTTGGCAGAGTTGAAATCATTTCCAAAATCCAAGAAGGTGTCATGGAGGTCTCCTCATTGTCACTTTCCCAGTCATCTGCACCTTCACACCAGTCCTCAGGTAGGGGCAATATTCCTGTTTCAATATTCCATTCTGGGTCTGTTTTCTCTCTGAAATCCACCCATCCATCCTCATTCACAGTTGGGGAAGATCTTAAGGCATAGTGCCTTCCAAGGCCCTATTATATATATTTTCTTTCCTCTTCCGACTCTCATGAAATTATCTTATTTTCATTAAAGGGACTTTTTTAGATATAAACATTTTGCTTTTATGTTCATAATTAAGTTTTACCAATAGCTTTATTTCTTTTTTGTGCAATCGGTGGCGTCACAAGGACTTTCTAATGCTCTTTTGAATATAAATCACTAAACACACCCTGTATTTGTGTTATCTTCATTAAAAATCAAGCCCTTTTGGATATTCCACAACTTCTTTCTAAAAGGTAAGTTCTTTAAATTAGAACCACCCGCTTTGCCTAACTTGACCTTAACAGTAGGAGCCTGTCACTGCCTTTATCGACTCATGATTCTGAAAATGGATCAGAGATTTCTATAAACTTAGCACTTCAAAGGACATTGGGAACCATCTTTCCAATCCCTGAATTTCATACTATGAAAGTAATGAAAATGAAAGTACTTAAATGATCTCTCCTAAAATCATCCAGTTAATTAACTGTAGTGCTGCTAATTTTGGAGCTTTACAGTAAATGATTTTTAAAGACCTTTTCTCCTTGTCTTTCTCATGTCCCATTCTCCCCAACTCTCAAGCTTTTAAATATTTTTTTTCCCAGAATATTACAGGGGTACAAATGTCTGGTTACATGGATTGCTCTTGTACTGCTTGAGTCAGGGCTGTAAGTGTGCCCATCATCTAGACAGTGTTCATCGTACCCAGTAGGTATGATTTCATTCACCCCCTCCTCCTCTCCACCTGTTTAATTTCACTTGAGTTTTACTTTCATCTGCATATATGAGTGCCGATTGGTTAGTTCAAGAAAGTAAGTAAACAGCCCCAAAGAAACAACTTACATCACCTTGAAAGTATTCTTTCTCATTAAGTTGTCAAGGTCTTGGTTTCAAAACCACATTCTGACACAAGTGAAGAAACTCATTATTGTGACTTATTTCAAATTTTCACATGGGAGATGGATGTCATTGGCAGTTCAGGGACAATTTTAACTTTTGAGCAGATTTGGATGATGGGAAGCTCTTCAACATTTTATTACTGTTAAGTTTGCCAATTACATGGGTAACACAGGAGTTAGTTAACATTTTATTTATAACGTGAAAGGTAAGCAGAGAGAAAAAATACACTTGGTGACTAAGTATATTTGTAGAGATACTTAATAAAGGGAATTTTTATTTTAGCATGTAAATGGGGAAAATATGTTTTTCTTAAATCGCTTACATTTTTTGAAATTTTGCTTTATTTAAAAACAGTTTTATGACACATACATAAAGATTAAGTCAATATTCAAACTGAGTTATTTTAAATTAAATTATATTTTAAAATTGATTGCAACAACATGAATTAAATCAAAAATGAATTAAAATGAATTAATCAAAAATGAATGAATGAAATGAATGAAATGGATTAAATCAAAAATCTTTCGCATTTATTGGTTGATTGATTGATTGATTTAATGAAAGGAATTGAGTTACAGCTATATGCTAAGATCTGTGTTAAGGAATGGAGACATTATGTGCCCTCAAAGAGCTCAAAATAGGTGGTTCAAATGCTGCTGTTCTCTGCCATGGGGACAAAGAAGAAGAAATGACACCAGATATGAGTCACTAGGAACATGGAATAATGGCCTGGGCAAACAAGGAAGGGGGAAGAATGTAAATACTTTATTACTTTCTCTCCTGAATTCTACCTAGATGAGGACCTCTTCCCTTGGCAAACTGCTGCTATTTATTCCAGATCTCAATGATATCTTTCTTTTCGCACTTAGAATATTTTTTGGTTTGTGTTTTTCATTTGATACTTACATAAAGAAACTTTTATGAATTTTTTTTTTTTTTTTTTTTTTTTGAGACAGAGTCTTAACCTTTTTGTACCCCTGGAGAGTGTTGTAGTGACATAGCACATAACAACCTCAAACTTCTGGGCTCAAGTCATCCTCTGGCCTCAGCCTTCCAAGTATCTGGGATTACAGGCACCGACCACAAATCCCAACTGTTTTTTTAAGAGATAGGTTCTCACTCTTGCTCAGGCTGGTTTCAAACTCGTGAGTTCAAGCAATCCACTTGCCTCAGCTTCCCAAAGTGCTGGGATTACACTCATGAGTCACTGCACCTGCCCTATGGATATCTTAATAGAGACATATAGACATTTTTGTTTTGTTTTGTTTTTCAAACAATCCTTTGGAAAGAGGAAGATTGCATTAAAAATGAGGTTTCTCTTGAAACTATCTGGAAATATCTTTTGGAATGCCACGTATCAACAATTCTTTATTGGATGGCTTAACTTAGACCAACTAATATCTTTTTTGCTCAGCACAAATTCCATGGGGGTCCATCTTTTTATTAATAATTAGCTCTCTAATGCCATTATGAACTTTCTCCTTCCTAATTTTGTTTTGTCTGTCACACTGTCCTCAGCTAACCCAGAACTCGATATTTGTAGGAATTCAGACCATCAGTTAGGATTCCGTGGAGACAGACTGAGTGAATCTGGGTGTCACCCTAAACCATAGATCCTTCCAAGATCTGCAGTGTCCATCTCTACCCCTTTTTCAACCAGCAATTGCTGGGGTCCCACCCTGGGGGCAAGGTCCTTTAAGACCTGTGGAACCAGGGGCGATCAACTGGGGAAAAATAAAGTCAAAAGATAGATAAAGAGACAAGACACAGAATAGAGTTTTCAAAGGTGGGTATAGGAGACCACTGTTAGCATGTGGGGCTTCAGCAAAGGGCCTTGAGTCTTTGTTCCACCCAGCTTTATTGAAAGCTTTTTTCTTATTTAGCCAACGGGAGTAAGCTAAGGAAGGTAACAAAACATGAGAGTAAGCTGAGAAAGGGAAAAAAATATAAGTAAACATATTAGTTCTTATTCTATCTATAATCATTAACTTTAAAGGTCTGGGCAGCCTTGAGAGATCTGGAGCCTGAGCCTTGTGTGGGGGCAGCCCCCTGTCTGTGGTCAGGCACACAGATCCCTTGGGGTAGGTTAGACCCCTCTAGTTTCTCTGGGGAGCTTCAGTCCTCTGAAGAATTGGAGGAGAAGAGGAATGTTAGAAGGTGTTTGCTTCCATGATTAAGGTCCAATCACTCTTGCCCAAATTTGGGGGCTTTAGCTGTTGTTCCCTTGATCTCCACCTTGGCCATTATACAAATTCCCACAATGGGTATTTGCTTAGACTGTTGACTGGGCAGGGGTCATCCTGGTTAAGGTTCCTTCCCAGACCTTGCTCACAGCTTCTGCTAGGCCATTGTTCTCCAGGGTGCTTCAGACCCACCAGAGGTGTTTATAAGCTGCATTCTTTACAGGTCTGGCTTCCAGTAAAAGCAGAAACTGCCCAGGCAAGTCATTTAACTGTTAGTTCAAAAGTAAGCTAAGTGGGGGATGGGGAAAGCAGAGAAAGGGAAGGAGGGGGGGTAGGGTTTATGAGGGTGGTGGTATACCTTTTGAAGCTGGAACACTATTATGGGAGGGTCTTTACCTGATACAAGCAATCAGTGTAACCTCGTTCTTTGTACCCTCAATGAATCTCCAACTGTTAGAGCTGAAGCAGAAAAGTGTCAGCCTTAGGCTATAATGGAAAAATACCAGTTAAGTCCTGGCAAATTTCCGGACTGCAAGCTTTCAAAAAAAGAAACGAAATCAGTCTAGTTCACCCCTAAGATAAATGAGAAACTACTAATTGATCTCTTTCTGTTAGTTCATTCCCAGTTTCTTGCTTGGCTGACTCTTTGGGAAACAGACCAGAAAGTACCAGCTGTCCCAAGTACCTTTAAACAATACCATACTAAGATGTATGGAGGGAAAGTACTGAAACTAAGATGTATAGGAGGAAAATATTAAAACAAAGATGTCTGAAGTATGGCTAACCACAAAATTCTGCTTCTGTACCATGCTTGCTTGCTACCCCACCCAAATGCACCTGGACAGCCTGCGTGCCAACCAGGATGCAGACCAAGCCTTAAAAACCTGACCCCTTCAACACTCAAGGCTGTCTCATGTTGGGACACTGAGGTAGTCGCCGGCTGGCTCTTCAATAAAGAGACTGCTCTATGAATTCAGCTTATTCAGCAGTGTGGTCTTTGTGGATCTCCTGGGCACAATACAACAATTAAAAAAAAAAAGGATTGCATTAATGTACACAGTTATGCTATAAGAAATAATAATAAAAAAAGTAAGCTAAACTGTTTTTATTCTGCTTTGCTCAGCTTATTTCTGTTTTTCCTTGCCAAGAATGGGGTCTTCAGTCCCCATTCTCCATAATTCTTGCAGCAATTAACCAAGTTCTGTTCTTCCCACCAAAAAGGCAGAAAAAATAAAAGAGCAAGACCAATCAAGAAAGTATAAGTCTCTGATCTCAACATGTCTGTTATCCAATTCCTCAAAGTAACTCATATGCCAAGCCCAAGCAGGGGATCAATAAATTCCTCCTACAATGAGGATATTCATGAATGTGGACTTCTAATTCTGCAACTTGAGTATGAAGGGACCTTAGCCATAATTCAATGTTATATTCATTAAACCAAATTTCCCCTCTATTCCCGTGCTGCACTGTGAAGCTATACAGGGCTTTTTCTTGAGGAGTTTTTCCTTGACTATTTTCTTTAGAAAAACCTTTAAACTTGAAGACTGGTCTCATTTTACTTTTCTGACCAGTACCCTCAAGGAGGCACTCAATATTGCTCAACAATCCTGCATGACAGTCCAGACAGCTCATTCCTCCACTATCTTCAAAACAGTTATTTTATTCATTTCCCATCCTCCTCAAATGTGTTTATCTTTCTCTACTTGAATGTAATCGAATGCAGCAGAAATATTTCAAGGTGTTGTTCTCCGATGAATCCCAAGTACTTGGAATGGTACCTGGTATCCAGTGTGTGCTTGATACATATTTTAAATTGATTTAAAGATTATCCTCATTTAAACAGTTAATTCAATACAAACGTCCTTTGCTAGCATATAGTATTTTAGGACAGGAACCCTCCTTCTAGCGAATGTAAACTCAGAACCCAGCCCAGTTCCTGCATCTTTTTAATATGATTTATTTGGCCTCACAAGTCTCATGTTGAAATACAGTGTTGGAGACGGCGCTTGATGTTTGAGTATTGGTGGCAGATTTCTTATTTTTTTTTCTTTTTTTTTATTGAACGGTAACTATGTACATTAATGCACTTCTAGGGTACAGTGTGGGGTTTTCACATGCAATCTGAAATACTTCCATCAACTGGTC
>NW_003852396.1:51555502-51560857 GCF_000181295.1 Otolemur garnettii
GAATATACCCAACAAAGGAATTGCAGGGTCAAATGGCAGGTCTATTTTTAGTTCTCTAAGTGTTCTCCAGATGTCTTTCCAAAAGGAACATACTAGTTTACATTATTAATGGCTTTGTGTAATACTCACAGAAGTGAGAGCATTCTCACTCTTTTTAAATTTTTTTCTATAGTTGGGAATTCATTGAGGGTACACAGAGCCAGCTTACATTGATTGCTTTTGTTAGATAAGGACCCTCTTATAATTATACCCCACCCCCAAAGATGTACCACACTCCTTGTCCCCCCATTCCCTCCCTCCAGCCCTTTCTCAGATCTCTCCCTCCTGTACCCCCTTCTGTGTACTATGACCTTAATTATCTTTATATTATTCTTTTATTTTTCCTTTTATTAAGTCATTTACACATAGATCATGAATACATTTATGCTTTTGTGGGGTACAATGTGTTGATTTTTTATATATACAATTTGGAATGGTTAAATCTAACTAATTAATATAGCCTTCACCTCATTTACTTAATTATTATGTTAAGGTATTTATGTTCTATACTTGGTAGATTTGACTTGTACTCTTACAATATGCTCCATAGGTGTGGTCCCATTATTTATCCTCCCTCTATGGAATCTTCCCCCTCCCCTGCCATCCCCCTCTACTTTTCTCCTTCATCCTGGGCTATAATTGTGATCTATCTTTCATAAGAAAATGTGAGTAATTATAAATTGGTTTCATAAAAGTATTGAGTACATTAGATACTTTTTCTTTCATTCTTGAGATACTTTACTGAGAAGAATATTTTCCAGCTCCATCCACTTAACCATAAAAAAGGTAACGTCTCCATCTTTTTTAAGGCAGCATAGTATTCCATGGTATACATATACCTCAATTTATTAATCCATTCATGAGTCAATGGGCACTTGGACTTCTTCCATGACTTGGAAATTATCAATTGAGCTGCAATGAAAAATCTGGGGCAAATATCTTTGTTGCAATGTGTTTTTCAGTCTTTCCTAGTAGAAGAATTGCAGGGTCAAACGACAGGTCTACTTTTAGATCCCTGAGTGTTCTCCAAACTTCTTTCCCAAAAGAATGTAATAGCTTGCATCCCCACCAGTAGTGCAGAAATGTCCCCTTTTCTCCATATCCATGCCAAATTGTCCTCATATTATTAGAGAAACAAAAGTTCTCACTCTTAATTCCCTTAAGAACTGGTTGTTGAAAAGAGGCTAGTGCCTTCTCGCTCTCTCCTTGGTTTCTCTTCTCAGGTGAGCTCCACATGGGAAGCTCCCTTCACCTCCTAGCATGAGTGAAATCTGCCTGAAGCCCTCGCGGGAAGCAAGTGCTGGTGCCATGCTTCTTTCTCAGCCCAGAACCATGGATCAAATTACCCTCTTTTCTTTCCAAACTATCCAGCCACTGATTTACCTATAGTGACATAAATGGATTAAGACAGTTCTCTACACAGAGTAAGCACTCAGAAAGTTTTTGTTGAATGACATAATTTACTTGAGTAGTACAAATGCTATTTTAAGATTATAGAAGACAAGGCATGAAATTTACTGCATATTTATTTGTGTATTCACTTGTTAAGGTGAATCCAATTCGAAAGAAAATGTGTTTATTATAAAGTATTATTTATTAGATAGCAGTTAGCTTACTTCAAAATGAACAGATCATACAGGGTGTGCAATATATCAACCGTGTGTTTGTGTGTGTGTGTGTGTCTGTAGTTGTTCTGTGTTGTGTAACTCTATTTTTTATCAGGAGGAACTATTACCATAGCCAAATAAAAAATATAATAATGCAAGCCACATTTTGTTAGTGTTTTTCTTTAATTGTGATGATCCTGAGTCCCAAATAAGTTACTTTCAAAAATACCCTGTTTACAAACGTAATAACATATTAAATGATGTGAGGTTAAATGTAAGACATAATAGGTATTCAATTTAGAAATATGGAAAAAAATAAAACTGACCTAATGTTTACAACATTTTTAATAATTGTTCATATTTTGTAATTATTTTAAGAAAGAAAATAGACATAATAATTTGTGATTTACAGTATCTTCGTGGTGATTTATTGGACAGCAATTAACTCGGACAATCGGTAATGATAATGTTAAACTAAAAATTGATGTGGATGACAAATTTGTGATTTTTTATGATGCATTATAGTCCTTCTCGATAATGTTTAAAGGCAACACTTTGTTCAGTTAAACATTTAATTTGATGTGTGAGTGGCTAGAATATGATTCCAAGAAATGTGCAAAAGTTGTGCTTAATAAATACAAAGATCTTCTCTGGCTAGGAGTGGTGGCTCAGCCTGTAATCCTAGCATTCTGGGGGGCCAAGGTGGGTAGATTGCTTGAACTCAAGAGTTCTAGACCAGCCTGAGCAAGAGCAAGATCCCATTTCCATTAAAAATAGAAAAACTAGCCCAGTGTTGTGACGGGCATCTGTAGTCCCAACTACTCAGGAGGCTGAGGCAAGAGAATACCTTAAGCCCAGGAGTTTAAGTTCGCTGTGAGCTATGATGCCATGGCACTTTACCCGGGGTGATGGAGTGAGACTCTGTCTCAAAAAATAAAAGATCTCCCTACATTAACTGTTGGTCAAAACTTAAACAGAATAGTAGGTTTTGAAGGGTTAACATGTGTACTATTATCTCTAGGGAAAAAGCTGTATAAAAATCTGATTTTTCAATGAAGTATTTGTTATTTTCCTACTGGATTATTTCCAAATCTTGGAATTATTTATTAGCAGTAATAGTTACTCACTGAGTGAAACTCAGCAAGCACCCTGATGACAACACATTATCAGATAATTAGAATTATGATGTGTTTATTGACTGTTTAATCTTTAGGAGCCACAATTCTGGGTACTGGGGATACAACAAGGAATAATATGTGATCCTTTCCTTTAGGTAATTCACTGTTTAATTCAGGAAGACACAAATGTGCATCATCTAAGCCACACCATAGTATAACTCTGGTAATGAGGGAGTAAGGTAGCACTGAGGGAAATCGTAACCCTCTCTGCGATGGTCGCTGGGGTCATAACGCTACATGGCAAATTCCAACAGGGTCCTGGATGGTATGTTAAGGTTATTAGGTCTGTAAAAGCTTTGCTGCAGCACTACCACATGATGAATCAGAGCTAAGAGGCAATACATCTACCTTCTTTATTTTAATTACAGTAAAACTGAAGGGCAGAGAAGATACAGCCAGTGTCATGCAGAGATTTTGAAATTGATCCTGGACTAGACTCTCAGCTCCTGCTGTGAGTTTCATTTACTTGTAGCAGACACTACTGTATATCGTTTGAGTCACACCTCTGTCTCTTGAAATTCAGGGAAATACTGAGAACTCCTAGCAAATAGGACAATATTGCCACCTTTTATTTTTTCTTCTGTGATGTGGTAGAAAGATTTTTAGAAAAGACTCTTGGGGAATTTTATCACCCATTACATAGAAACAATGTAAGAAAACAATCTCCTTTCACTGAAATTGTGTATTTCTGTGATGCCTTAGTACTTTAACAAACATCTTGTGACCAAGCGAACCGATGTAACACAGTGAAGACCCGAGAAAAGAAAGGGAAAATGTCCTGCTCTTGATAACATTAAGGATCCATTGGGTTAAACAACCTAGGACTGGAATTTTTGACACCAAAAGTATAATCTATAAAAAAAAATTACATTCTAATTCATGTATTAAGGCTTTTGTTTGAGGAAGCTCCTGTGAATAATATGAAAAGATAAGCTATTGACCAAGAGAAAAATATTTGCACACTGTGTTTTGACAGTTGGTATCTAGAAAAGTTCTAGGTACTTTTTTAAGTAGCATGGTCAGGTTTCCTTATCATTTAGGACAGATGAATCAGAATGTGACTTCTGTTAGCACTTTCAAAGATATTCACCACCCCAGGTCATGGGTAATAACAATATCAAAAAATGTATTAAAATAAAAATAATTTCCAATTTCCATTTTTTTGCATTACTCATCCTTATAAACCAATCTAAATGCTCAAATTATTTTTCTTTAATTTTGAGATAAATATACATTTATACATATTTGTAACACATAACACAGATTCCTTGTGCCCTTTTCCCAGTTTTCCTTATTTGCAAAAGTATACTGTACCATCACAATCAGGAGATTAATGACATTAACATTGATATGGTCCCCATGCTTAGGGAAAAGTCCCATCACCAAAGTTTTCCTCCTTTATAACCTCACTCTGTGATCCCATCCCCGATGACCACTCATCTGCTATCCATTTCTATAATCTTGTCATTACAAGGATGTTACAAGAATGGATCATATGCTGATCCATTAGACATTGCATTTTTCACTTCTGGAATTGACTTTTTCACTCGGCAAACCTTCTTGGAGATTTGTATACAAGTTGTTGAGTGGATCAATAGTTTCTTTCTTTCTGTTGTTGAACAATACGCCATGTTAAAGGCTTACCCAGCGTGTTCAGCCACTCCCTTATGGAAGGGTATCTGTGTTGTTTATGTTTGGCATTACTACAAATAAAGCTGACATAAACATTTTTATGCAGGTTTCTGTGAAAATACATTTTTATTTCCCTGGGTGAATGTCTAAGAGTTCAATTTCTGATTTATAGGTGAGTTATACATGTAGTTTAAAAAACTAAACAAAACCAACTGCCAAACTATTTTCCAGAGAGACTAAAATTCATCCCCACGATGTGAGCATGATCCAGTTTTCCATATTCCCGCCAGCATTTGGCAGTGTCATTATTTTATATTTTAGACTTTCTGATAGGTATGCAGTGATGGCCCTTGTGGCTTTAATTAGCATTTCCAAAATGCCTAAATGACTAATTATGTTCAACAAGCTTTTGTGTGCTCATTTGTCTTCTGTATACCTCTTTGATGAAATGTCTGTTCAAATATTTTCCCATTCACTTTAGATTTAATTTTTGCTGTTCTACTAATACACATAAGTTTGAGAGTTCTTTACATATTCTAGATACCAACTGTCAAAAACACAGTGTGCAAATATTTTTTTCCTGGTCAATAGCTTATCTTTTCATATTATTCACAGGAGCTTCCTCAAACAAAAGCCTTAACAGATGCATTAGAATGTAATATATATCTTTTTGTAGATTATGCTTTTGGTGTCAGTTCAAAAAACTTTTTGACTTAACGCTATATTCACAAGACCTACTATGATTTTTTTCCCATAAATATTTATGCTTTACATTATACTCTTCAATTTATAATCTGTTTTTTGGCTCGGTGCCTATAGCTTAGTGGCTGGGGCACCAGCCATATACACTGGAGATGGTGGGTTTGAATCCAGCCCAGACCTGCCAAACAACAATGACA
>NW_003852396.1:51560877-51624548 GCF_000181295.1 Otolemur garnettii
CTCAATTAAAAATCAAAAAAAAAAAAAACAGCCAGGGGCAAGAGAATTGCTTAAGCCCAAGAGTTGGAGGTTGCTATGAGCTGTAATGCCATGGCAATCCACCTAGGGTGACAGCTTGAGACTCTTGTCTCAAAAAAAAAAAAATCTGTTTTTAATATGAAAATATTTTAGAAAACAACTTACCTTTTTGAAATAATTGTTCATAGATGTATTTCAATTAGTTGAAGAATAGAAAAGAGTAAAAATCATTATGATTGGGAATGTAAAATATTCAGATTATGACATGTACCATTAGAATTGTAAGAAACAGAATGCTTTCAAAGTTATTCTATTATAAATATGGTTGTAAAACTTAATATAAGTGTAAAGAATTGAAATAGAATTTAAAAAGTATAAAGATAATACAGGTAGTCTCTGAGTTACAAACATACAACTTAGGTACAACTCCCTCTTACAAATAGTAAGCTCACATAGTAAGTCCCTGAGTTACAAACATCTGACTGACATATGGCCCACACTTATAGATGGCTGCTATTAAGGTAATAGCTAACTTATAAACAAATTCAACTTTATAAGAAAACCTACAGAATCTATATTTATAGTAACCCAGGTACCACCCACATAGTCTACACACTTAAAAAAAATATTGTGTAAGATGTGAAGTTTAGGTAATCATGGTTTTTCCCTCCTCTCCCTCTCCCCCAGGGATGTCGAACTTCCCCAGCACTATTAGCTGAAAAAAGTGTCCTTCTTTCCTTAAATTGCTTTTGAATCTTTGTAAAAGGCCTATATTCTGGATATATTTTCTAACAAAGGCATGATCTGCAGAAGAGCGAAAATATTCTGAAAAAGACCAAAATTAAGGAATCTTACAGCTCTGTCAAGACTTAATTTATAGGTTTAGTAATCAGGACTGTGGTATTTTAGAAGGATAAACAAATAGTTTAATGAGAGAATATATAACAAAAACATAAACTTTCATTTATTTCTGTCTTTAGTTTTTGGAAGCTTAAATATAAAGTGTATGCATTTATTTCAGTTTATGCATCCTTTTGGGAATGAACTTAGCTTTTGAATTCATGCTTTTAGGTCTTTAATCACATTTGAAAATTTTGACTATTATTCCCTGTTATTAAGTAGAACACACTTCTCTTAATCTGTGACTGGAAATTTATAAATATTGGCTCTTTTCCTAATGCCCCCTGGGTCCCTGAGTCTATTATTTATCTTATTTATTCTATTTTTCACTCTATTTCCCCTCCTTTTTTTCAGACTGGATAAATTATATTTCCCATGCTATATTGTGGTTATAGTTTGTTTGATCTATATAAATCTCATGTTGAAAGTTGATTTCAAATTTGGAGGCGGGTCTTAATAGGGTCATGTGGGTGGATCCCTTTAGAATAGCTTAGTACTCTACCTAGGTGGTTGAGTGAACTTGAATAAGTTCCCTATTACATCCTGTGAGAGCTGGTTGTTGAAAAGTACTGGGTACCACCCCAACCTTTTCTCTCTTATTCTTTCACCATGTTATCTCTGAACATAACAGACTCCCTTCATCTTCTGACATAACAGCAGACTGAGACTTTCACTGGATGTCCAATTTTCCAGACAACAGAATTGTAAAACAGGTAATTTTTTATACATTATTTACCCTCATCTATTCCTTTATAGCAACAAAACTCAACTAATACACTTTGTCATGATTCTATACTCTGTCATCTTCACTTTACAATTGAGACCATCAAATAACATTTTTATTGTGGTATTTTTTCTGTTTTGCAATTCTATTTGGTATTTTATTTTTTATTATTTTTATTTCTTCCTGCCCTGGTTTTAAAAATTTTATATATTTTATATCTTAACATTTTATTTTATTTATTTTTTTAAAATTTTGTTTTATGTATATTTTTATTTATATTCTTTTTTGTTGGAGCAATTTTAAGTTGACACCAACTTAAGATACAGAGATTTTCTATATATACCCTGCCTCCAAACAAGCCTAGACTCCCTCCTTATCCACTACCAAAAGTAAGAGGGGTACTTTTGTTATAATTGCTAAACTGACACTGATACAGAGCAGTCACTGAATTCCATAGTTTACAATATGGTTCAGTCTTGGTGTTATGCATTCTGTGGGTTTGGAAAAATACATGATGGCATGTTCTCATCACTGTAGCATCATACAGAGTTTTTTACTGTCTTGAAAATTCTCTGTACTCTACTTGTTTATCTCTCTCTCTCCCTAAAACTGTCAATCAATGATCCCTTGGTGTCCCATAGTTTTGCCATTTCCAGAATGTCATAGAGTTATAATCAGAGTGTATGTAAGATTGGCTACATATTCATATTTATTAATGCATTAATTCTTCCACTGATTCATATACATTTACATTTTCTCATTATCTTTTTGGACATGATAGCTCAATTCTGTTTAGCATGGTATAATATTATTACATTGTCCGAACACAACCTGTATATATCCATTCACTAAGTACATCTTGGGTACTTACAGGTTGTGGTACTTATGAATAAAGCTTCTGTTAATATAAGCATTCCTGTATTCCTGTGCAAGGTTTTGTGTGCACACAAGTTTTCAACTCCTTAAGGTAAATATCGAACAGTGAAATGCTGGGTCATGTGGAGAGGTTATGTTCAGTATTGTAAGAAAAGTAATTTGTTATCTGTACCATTTGGCACTCTCACCATGAGAATTCCCATCTCTGTAGAACTTCACTAACATTTGGTGTTGTCAGGGTTCCAGATTTCTGTCATTCTAATATTTTTATTAGAATGACAGGCCTGTGGTAGGATTTCACTGTTGTTCAAAACTGCATTTGTTTGATGACAATGTGATGTCATGGAGCACCTTTTCACAAACTTATGTCCTACCTGAGTAACTTCTTTTGTAGTATGTCTGTTAAGATTTTTGCCTCATTTTTTATAATCAGTTTGTTAATTGTCTTATTGTTGAGTTTCTAGAGTTCTTCAGAAATATTGGGTAACAGTACTTTATTAAATTCTTTTTTGCAAATACATTTTCCTAGACTGTGGCTTGTCTTCTCTTTGTCTTGGCATTGTCTTTTAAAAAGCAGAGGTTTATGATTTTAATGAAGTTCAACCAATCTTTTTTTTTTTTTTTTTTACAGAGCCTCACTCTCTCACCCTGGGTAGAGTGCCATGGCATCATTGCTCACAGCAACCCCAAGCTCTTGAACTCAATCAATCCTTTTATCTCAGCCTCCTATGTTGCTAGGAATACAGGCACCCTCCATAAAGCCCAGCTAGTTTTTCTAGTTTTAGTAGAGATGGGATCTCACTCTTACCGAGGTTTACCTTAAACTCCTGGAGGTCAAGCAATCCATCTGCCTCAGCCTCCTAAAGTGCTAGGATTGCAGGCATGAGCCACCACACCTGGCAGCTAATCAATTTTTAACAGATCTGTCTTTTTCATCGTATCTAATAAGTCATCTCCATATTTAAGATCATCTAGGTTTTCTTCCATGATACGTTCTAGAAGTTTTATAATTTTATGTATGATGTTTAAATCTATGATCTACTTTGAGTTCTATTTCATGGAGAATATAAGGTCTATGCCTATATTCCTTTTTTTAAATGTTTAGCTGTTCCAGCATGATTTGTTGAAAAGGCCATCTTTGCTCTATTTACTGATTTCACTCTTTTATCAAAAATCAGTTGACTATATTTACATGGAGGTATTCTTGGACACTCTGTTCTGTTCTATTTTCCTATATCCCATTATCTCACCAAGCTTGCACTGTCTTGATTACAATTAGACAATTAGTAGATTCATAGTGAGTCTTGAAGTCAGGTAGTGTCAGCCTTCTAGATTTGTTCTCTCTCAGTTTAAAATCAGTTATCGAAAGCCACAAAATAATTTGTTTAGAATTTGAGCATCATTGAATTGACTCTATAGATTAATTTGAGAAGAATTAATATCTTGGCAATATAGAATCTCCCCATCTGTTTACTTATAATTCTTTTTTATTTATTTTACAGTTTTTGGCTTCTTTCATCAGAGTTTCATAGTTTTGTTTATATAAATCTTTTATATATTTTACTAGATTTACTCCCAAATATTTCATTTGCAAGGGTACTAATGTAAAAGGTATTTTCCTTTTAATTTCATATTTTACTTACTCATTGTTGGTGTACAGGAGCACAGTTGAACTTTTCATGTTAACTTTGTGCACTGTAATCTTGCCATAATTGTTAGTTCTTGGAGGTTTTGCTGCTGCTGCTGCGGCTGTTCTTGTTCTTCATGCTTTCAGATGCCACATGTAGATAATTTTGTTATCTGTGAAGAAAAATAGTTTTATTCTTTCCCTCTCAATTAGAATAACTTTTGTCTCCTATTCTTGCCTTATTACAATAGCCAGAACTTCCACCATGATGCTGAAAGGAGTGATGAGAAAAGACATCCTTGGCTTCCTTGATTTTATTAGGAGAATTTTCAGTTTGCAATGAATCAGTATGACACTAAATATAATTTTTTTTGGTAAATATTCTTTAACAACTCAGGAAAGTTTTACTTTTGTCTTAATAGACTGAAAGTTTTTAACAGGAACTGGTGTTGCATTTAGCCAAAAGTTTGCTCTGAATATTGATTTGATCTTCTGGTTTATTGGTTTTTAGCCTGGGATCCCATTAATTGATTTTCCAAAGATGACCCAGCCTTCTATTACTGGAATAAATACTGATCTTTCAATACTAATCTGGCATCAACTTCTAATCTTTTGTTGAGTATTTTTCTATTTATAGTTATGAAGAATATTGATCTATAGTTGTCTTTTCTTGCCACGTCTGTCTGGCTTTTATTTTTGTGTGACACTTGTATCTTAGAATGTTTTAGGAAAATTCTCTGTGCTTCTGTCTTCCATAAGAGATTGTAGAAAATAGGCATTATTTCTTCTTTAAATGTTTGCTGTAATTCTCCAATGAGCCCTTGTGGGCCTGATGCTTTCGGTTTTGAAAGGTTGTTAATTATTGAACCATTTTTTCTAATGAATATAAGCCTATTTAGATTTCCTATTTTTCCTTCTGTGAATTTTGGCGAATTTTCATTTCAAGGAATTTTATCTAGATTATCAGAACTGTGGATGGGGAGTTGTTCATAGGATTTACGTATCATTTTAATATCTATGAAATCTGCAGTGATGCCCCTTTCTTTTGTTTCTGATATTAGTAATTTGTATTCACTCTCTTTTTTTCTCTTAGTTAGCCTGGCAAGAGACTTAATGATTTTATTGTTATTTCAATGAACCAGTTTTAAATTTTATTGGTTTTATTTATTGACTTGTTTTCAATTTCATCTCTAATTCATATTTCATTTTTTCTACTTACTTTGTTTAAGTTGCTCTTCCCTTTCTAATTTGCTAAGATGGAAGCATCAAGAATTGATTTTAAATCTTTCTTTGTCTCCTGATATATGCAATTATTTCTATATTTTTCCAAGCAGTGATTTCATTGAATTCTATAAATTTTAAGTTGTATTTTCACTTCCATTTAGTTCAACATAGTTTTTAATTTTTTGAGATTTCTTATTTGACCTATTTGTCATTTTGAAATGTGTGGTTTAATGTCTGTGCATTTTGGGATTTTTTTCATTTACCTCTTTGTTATTAAGTTCTAGTGCAATTCCATTGTGATCTAAGAGAAAATATTAAATAATTTCTGTCATTTTAAATTTTTTAAGATGTATTTTTTATAGCACATACTGTGGTTTATCTTTGTTAATGTTTCATATGAGTTTGAGAAGCAGATATATTCTGCTATTGTTGGAGGAAATTATTTATAGATGTTTATTATACCCATATGTGGAGGGTGTTGTTGAGTTCAACTATGTCCTTCCTGATTTCCTGTCTGCAGGTTCTGTTCATTTCTAATATTGAGGTTTGGAAGTTTCTGAATATGATAGTGGATTCATCTATTTCTCTTGTAGCTTTATTAATTTTTAACCTCATATAGTTTGATACTTTGTTGTTAGGAGTCTAGAGTGTGGCTTAAAGCTCAGAAGCATTCTGTAAGACTGTTCAGAACAGTATTCCAGTCCAGTGCTTAGATGCAGGTGGTGGAGATTCAGTAATACAAAATCACATCAAACCTGTTCAAATGTTACACTAAAGCAGAATCACATCACGTTTCGTGTGTGACAGTACCTCTAGTTATGTTAAGAGATTACAGAAGAGAAAAAAATAACTCCGTCAGACTTCTATATATAGGAAGAAAAAGGACTCATTTTATAAGGAATGTAGTGACTCAGGCAAGAGACATTGGCACGTGGAAAGACTATGTGTTTTGCCCTCTTTTATCTTTGAAGCATCTTTCTAGAAAACTGCACATCTTCACAAAGTTGGGCTTTGGAAGATTATGCTGATAATCAAAAATGCAAAAAACATACCTTTTCTCATTTCATATTTTATCTTACAGGATGACCAGAGAGTGGTGAATCTACAGCATCTGGATGAGAGATTTCAGTTTGATTCCTAACCTTTAGCCACAGTTATACCAGGATACTGACTATAACCTATGGTTAGTTTAAATTTGTTATCCAACATTCTAATCTCAAATAGTCTCATTAGAGAAACCCAGTGTGCTCTGGAGAAAGTTGTTTGATTAATGAGCAATTATTTTAGTTTTGATTGGGATACTATACTCTACAATTAGCTAAGTCTTATGACCCTTTTATCTATTTGTAAGATAATTTTTATGTTAAAGATCAATGGAGAAAAAAGATAGAAAAATTATTAGTCAAAGTGAAAGTGAAAACAATGAATATTGACCTTCTGGGAATTAAGCTACACAACTTTACTGATGGTAATCGCTTTTCGTAAAAACTTGGAAATATATAAAGAGCATTAGTGGATCCACTGTGTGCCTTCCCATGCGTACATACAGTCACATGGAAAGGGACTAAGGGGCATACACAAAGGTGTTAGAGGTAATTGTCTCTGGGTGAATGAAATTGGAGTGTGTTTCTTATTTAATATTTTTATTTATCATTGTCCATTTTTGGTACATGTATTTAAATAAAATGTCATGGTGGAAATTTTTACTTGTAGATTCTTTATTCCCCCAGATACATCAAAAGGTCAGGATCATATAGTGATTAACATACACGTCACTGTAGTCAACAGATAGCCATAAATCCTGCCTCTATTACTAGTGACTTAAGTGACTTTAGGCTGATAACCATATTCTGTATCAGTTTTCTTACATACACATTGGGGATTATAATGATACTGTCATGCTGAGAATCAGTGGAATAATGTACCTACCCTATATAACAGGGAGTTAATGCATCGTATGTGTTACTATTTTCATTATTGTTGTCATGGCTGTGTTTAGAATCAAGTGAATTAAATTTGAATATCAGGGCATTTAACAATAGGTCCTGGGAGCACTAAAAGCCCTTCATAACTCCCAAGTCCCCTCATTCACTGCTACAGTCGCATTAATTACTAACATTAGCATAATCAGGAAGCCCCAAGATGCAGTTACTGGGATTTGCACGGAGAACCCTTGAGTCTCTGAACTGTAGTTCATCATCATCTGTAATGGGCTAAGTGATGGAGTTCTCAGGTTTCTTGCCAGTGTAAAATTTTTCATCTACATTTATCCCTACTTATATTCAAACAAGAAAGCCATAGTTATGAAAGGTGAAAATAGACAAAGATGAAATCAAGAAATTTTTTTTAGAGCAGCTGCAAGCCAGTGAGAGCTTATATGTATATGGAAAACCAAGAGCTCACTCTCATGTAATGTAAACATTCCCCAGCCACATCCACACAGACACCCATACATCATAAGCCGAAATATTATGATTAGAATAACACAACCTGAAATAATTATCGAGATCCTTGCCTCAAGATAAAAATTATATTTTGCATTTAGTTTCATATGTGCCAGATATTGCAGGGTTCACTCTTTCTTTTTTTTTTGTGTGTGTGGTTTTTGGCTGAGGCTAGGTTTGAACCCACCACTTCTGGCATATGAGGCTGGCACTCTACTGCTTTGAACCGCAGGTGCTGCCCCACACTTTCTTGAAATAAACAGAACTCTGACTCGTGTTTCAGAGTTTGCACAGCATAGTCGAAAATCACGGATTTCATGTTGATGCCAGGCATAGACAACTGCATTGTTTTGTCTGACTAAACACACAAAAGTTTCCATTTGAAGAATGCAAATAGGTATGTGATAAATTACCTGTCTTGTGAAATACGTATGTGATAAATTATCTGTTCTGAATCACTACTAAGTTTATATGCGAAAGTGCTTTTAAAAAAGTGGTCAGGTATATTAAAAATAGAAGTTATTTTTGGATATTAAGAGCTAAGACCTAGATACATTGCTTATTATTTGCATTCATTAGATTAAGTTATTTGGATTTTCTGAACCTATTTTTTTCTCCATAACAGATGCAATGATGCCAAACATTCAAGGCTGTGGGGTTGAACTAAAACAATATGTACAGAACCCTCATATAGGTCTTGGCACATTGTCTTCCTATTTCCATTAATTTCCAATATATAACATATTTAAGGGTAATTGCAAATACATACAAATATGCATGTGCACATAGTATGCACGTGTGAATACTTTCCTGGATTGTTATTTAATAGTTTTCCAAAATATCCTCAAGAAGCCCCAAGATGCAGTTATTGGGATTTGCAAAGAGATTTCTAAACTTTCAAAAGTTTAGAAACGATAGTAGATTTTGAGTTCAGAGAAAGTTCATTTATCTGAAATATATGCAATTGTTGGGTTTAAGGTTTAAAAAGTTGCCTATGAGTAGTTTAATATGGTTTAGTCTATTAAGCCTAGTAGCCTTATTGCTTGTGGTTAGCTAAATCTATAAAGTGGATTAAAAACAATTACTGATACGTGAAGCGTGAACCAGATCGAAATGGACAAATGCAAAGAGATCATCCAGGGAACACAGTCATGCTGTGGGTGAGAGCAAAAGTACTCAGAGCCAAACAAGCCAATTCCAGCACACCTGTTTTTCTCCTTGACAGAGAAAAAAGTCTGCCCTCCCTGGTAAGCTCATGTGTGCAAATTCCAAAGGAGAAAATGACTTGGATAATTATCAGTAGCGTCTTTCATTACTTTTATTCATTCTAGTTCAGGTGTAATCAGCTCTTGGAGTTTTTGATAGAACAGTATAGTCACTAAAGCTCACGTTCTTCATGAATAATCTTTCTATCCCTGAGAAGGCATTTTACATGGTGAGAGCCTGACACCTCATACCAACCAAGTAGTTCACTGCAATTTCCAGGGTGTAAGGTACATGCTCAAGCATCAAAGTAGGGTTATTCTCTGATTCTCTTTTGCTGCCAGCAGAATCATACACAGAAAATTATTTGGTGCACAATATGAATTCTCCAATGTATTCAGCAAAAATGATAAGACACCTTAGAGACCAGTGCCAACACATGTAGTTAATGAGAAAATGCCAGAAGCGGGAGAATACTATGCTCATGATCTGCTTTGTCACAGTGAATGTGATGAAGGATATGACCTCAGGATGTCTAATGTCAGAACCATGTCTGCCACTTGCTAGTTACAGACCTTGGGCAATTTGCCTTCCTTCATCTTTGCTGTGGTTTTGTAGTCTATAAAATGGATCTGCTATACATAATGAATGCATTCATTGTGAGCCACAAATGTGATTACATGAATAAAATGCTTTATAAATGGCAAACTGAAGACCCAACCTTAACATAAGTAGCCACTATGTGCCAGACACCTTGAGATGTATTAGACGTAGATACATCAAAGCCAAAAGAGATTTAAATCAAAAGAAAGGCAATAAATAACCATGTAATTCAAAGGTTAAAAATAAGACAATCAGGATCTTTTTCTGCATTGCAGATGTCAATGCCATCCACAAGCATATCGTAATGAAAAAATTCAATAGTGATGTCACCAAAATATTGCAAGATTATTATATTCTAAAACTAGAGGAAGAAAATTTCAAAAGGTTTGATATGTTCATGAGAAAGGGTAAATAAGAAATCTAATTGCTTATTTAACACGTGCTCAAGTCAACCCATAATGTCCACATTTTAAAAATCAGTAATGGTGTGTGCGTATCATTTAGAAATATGGAAGCAAATAGCAAGATTAAAAAGAACTATGTGAGTGGAAAGTGGATGTTTCTGCGTGTTGAAGACTGGGATTGGGGATGGTGAAGAGGAATGTGATTACCACAGTCCATTCTAAATCTACTTGTTCTATTTTTTATTGTGTCAAAAAATGCAACATTAATATTCAAGATACATTAAAGTAATTTTTTTAAATAGTGAAAATCTATCTGTGACAATGAAGTTAGGAAAGCAAGTTACCTTTGGAGAAAGAGGCAGTGGTTGGTAGGATTATGAGCTGACGGCAATAGTCTGTTTCCTGATCTGGAAGGTAGATGCATGAGAATACCCGTCTGTCCACCACAGACTGAAGGTTTGTCCGTCTTTTTCTATATATTTTATACTATGATTGGAAATCATTTAAGAAGGGATCACTTCTTTAATGCCATTCTAGCAATATGGAGGTCGAATAAAATGTATTCTTAACTGGATAAGAATTAACTTGTAAAAAAGACTCTGTATCAGCAATAACGTAGTTAATATTTTATAAAAACTTTGGGAAGTAGTTGATGGTAATCATGTGTCATGGTGACACAAACCTAGAAGAAGCAAACACATAGGATGATATAATAAAATTATATCTAAAAAAAGCTTGGAAAACTGGGATCCAATATTTGGGGTTCACTATATTTTAAATCACTTTTAATATAAACAAATAGGAAGTCTGAACTTGGTTCAAAACAAGCTGAGCTCATCCAGGCAAAGAGAGATATAGGCAGAAAGGAATACTGTCTTAGATTAGGTTCTCCGGAAACACAAAATAAGACTAAGTCTTCTCCCCACTGACACACACACACACTCAATTGAGGTCTGATCTTTATTAAGCCATGACTTTAAAAATGCACCAAGAAAAGCACAGCCCACAAAATATGATATCTGTCATGGACTGGGCTCTTCATAGAAGAGGTTGAGAATTGTGCATTTAAAGGAAAATAGAGGGTGCACAGGAAAAAGGGAGGGAGGAATAGGTGAGCCATGAGATAATTAATGGTGTTCTTGTGAATTTCTATTTGGTGCCCAGTAAACCCTCATAAGGGTTTTATCTGCATCATTAAATGGTACATGTGCCTGGTGAATACTTAGGAAATCATTCCTTTCTAACCATCATCAGAAACTTCCCTGAGAGAAGCCTATAGCTCTCTGTGTGTAACCGTAAGTCACTTGGCTGCTTTCTCAAGTTAAGAAAAGCTTTTCCCTAACCCATGTAAACATAAGGGAAAAATTCAATGTCATGTGTGTACTCTTTACTCTGGACTAGAAAATCTAGTAATGTCCTTTGAAAACATTTCGCATTATGGCCTATGTGAGACATTCAAATTGCTTTTCAGTTATGATTGCACATTTGAGAACACCAGCTCCAAAGGTGGACCGTTTTATTCTTGTTTTTAAAAGGCAACAAGGTTAATAACTCATTGGAGAGCTGGAAAGAGAAGCTTAGTTGCTGGAGTCGTCTTGGTACATGTAACAGCAACCACCAAATGAATGGTTTCATCGCAGGGTGTAAATTGAAGTTTATTGATAGCTTGAGATAGCTTTGGTTGTTAGAGTTTTAGTTTACTTGTAAACAATGAGCCTGGAAATGAAAGGGGAAATTGAAGAGGCAGGCCACTGAGGCAGTTTATTTTTATTTCTTTGTAAGATTTCTTTCCGACTTGTGCGTTTCTGTACGCAAGAATCTCAACATGATTTTCAATAACAAAGAAATGTCCATAATATGTTTGGCAGAAACGTTTGTTATATAAACGTGCTTGTACATTATGTATCATCCACTATTCTATCTGTCATCATATAATTTTATTTTCTCATTTTATATATGGATCATCTCATCCAGTATCTGCTGACAATTACACACCTGAAGTTCAGTCCTCTTCCCTGAATTTCAGACCTCCTTATGAAAGTGATCACGCCATTTGTGGATGAATAACAGGTCTCCCAAAATTAACATATCCAAAGCCGAGGGACTAACATTCTCTCTGTTCCAGTTTTGTTTCTCTGACACATTTTCCCACCTGGTTAACTGCAGCCTTGTTCTTCCTCTGGTCCAAGTCAAAATCTTGGAGTCATTCTTAATACCTCTCTTTTACTCAGACATGAAATTGTGTCTTTGAATAAATCCTACCAGTTAAACTTTCAAAACCTATTTGTATTTCGACTACTCTCACCACTTCCACTTCTCCAACAGTTCACCCACCAGCATTCTTCCCTCAAAACTTTTAATAGCTTTGTAACTTGGCGTCTTAATTCCATTTCACCTCCAAAGTCATTCCCTACATAGCAGCCAGAGACACTCTGTTAAAATGTGGCACCATGTTATTCCTTAACTAGAATCCTCCAATGCCTTTCTCTCCCTCTTAAAATAAAATTATCTCGCTCATTACATGATTTGCAAGATCCTTATTAATCTGGCTCCATCATTGACCATTTGAATTTTCTGGTTCTGTATGCACGTTAGCGCAGTCCTTTGTGTCCACGCTTGAATTCTCCATGTAAGAGGCAAACCTCTGGGCGGCGCCTGTGGCTCAAAGGAGTAGGGCGCTGGCACCATATGCCAGAGGTGGTGGGTTCTCTAGCCCAAAATCTGCCAAAAAAAAAGAGGCAAACCTCTGCTTCAGGGCCATCTGCCTGGGAGAGTACCTTCTAGTCACTTACATGACCTCACCCCTCAGGTGCTTCACGCCCTCACTGGAGGCCTTCGACTATCTGAGTTAAAACTAGAACCCTTTTGCTTATACACTCCACCTCCCCTGCCTGCTTTATGTCTGCTCTTGGTGCTTAATATCACCCATGGCACTTATATATATTTTATGTCTTTTTTTCTATGTTTTACTGCACACTAGAATGGAAGTACAATGAGAACAGGCACAGTGTCCTTTTGTCAGTGATCTAGTACATGTAATCATTCAAACATTTATTGAACAAACAAAAGGCTATGCATTTTATATTTCATAGAATGACTGGGAATTATGCAAAATGAATTAATCAGATTTTTCAAAAACTTCATCATGGAAGAATGTTCCCTGGCAAGGCATAGATTCATACAAAAATCTATGTCTAAGTTATCTATTAGATTGAACCATATGCAATGCTGGTTTTTATTAATTTTTACAACTTTTGTGTCTGTGTTCATTAGAGATACTGGCCTGTAATTTTCTTTTCTTTTCTTTTTTTTTTTTCTGGTTTTGGTGTCAGGGAGATACTGGGCTCATAGAATGAGTTTCCGAGGCTTCCCTTTTCCTTGATTTTTGAGAATAGTTTGAGTAAGATTGTGTGGTACCCCCTATGACCTGAAAAGATAGAGTTAGACCCCACACTTAGATGTAATTAACAGGTAATTTATTTTACCTGCCACAGGGGCTGCTGCTTCGAGAGGCAGTCAGCAGCCAAGTAGGGGGTTGCGTTGTCTTTTATAGGTTTTGTGCAAACATATTACAGAAGTGAAACATGACTGGTTAAGGAGGGTTACAGCTCCATAGTCCTGGATACAGTAATGGTTACAGTAATGTAACAGTGATTAATACAGCTTTGGTTGACAATGGATAAGTCTCATATCACAATGGTTATGGTTATATAACAGTAATTAATCAAGTCTCAGTGAGTTTTCCACCATTGTTCATCTACTGAGAACTTGGGGGTTTTGTGAAACTTGGGACTTTTTTCCTTGTTCTGAAGCTTGTTCTTGGCAACTCTAGGGGGAAGGAAGGGGCCTGGGAATGTGGCTGGGAAGGCCTGTAGGGTGAGGGTAATGGGAGAAGGCAGGGCGACGTGGGGGGAACAGGAGCTTACAATTGGTATTAGTTCTTCTACAAATATTTGGTAGAATTCAGCAGTGAAGCCACATGATTTTGGACTTTTCTTCAGTGAGAGATTTTTTATTACATATTACCGTGTCTATTTTACAACTTGTTAATAGTCTATTTCAGTTTTGGGTTTCTTCTTGGTCAAGGCATGGTGGGTTGTATGCGTCTAGGAATTTATCCATTTCTAGGTTTTCTGATTAATTCCCATAAAGTTTTCTCATAGTAATCTCAAATAATGTTTTGAATTTCTGTCATATCATTTGTAACATTTCCTTTTCCATCTCTGATTTTACTTATTAAGTGGTCTCTGTTTTTTTATTAGTTTCACTGAAAGTTTATCAGTTTTATTTTTCAAAAAAATCCACAACTTTTCAATTTATTAATTTTTTAAATTTTATTTCTATTTCCTTTATTTATATTCTACGTGTTGTTTCCTTTTAATAATTTTGAGTTTGGTTTCTTCTTGTTATTCTAGAAGTAATTCTTTAACTGAATTATTAGGTTGTTAATTTGTAGTTTTTTACTTTTTTGATGTAGGCTCTTATTGCTATAAATATTACTCTTAGTATTTTTTTTTGTATCCCATAGGTTTTGATATATTGTGCTGCCGTGTTCATTTATTTCAAATGTGTTTAGTTTCCTTATTAAGTTCTTCATTGCCCCAGCAGTCATTCAAGAGTATAATTTCCATGTGTTTGTATAGTTTCTGAATTTCTTTTTGTGTTTGATTTCATTTTTATTCCATTGTTCTCAGATGAAACACTTGATACAATTTAAATTCTTTTGTATTTTTTAAAACTTTTTTTGAGTCTAACATGAGAATGACACAAATGCTGAGAAGAATTGTATTCTATAGCTATTGGATGA
Source organism: Otolemur garnettii (assembly GCF_000181295.1). Classification (NCBI taxonomy): domain Eukaryota; kingdom Metazoa; phylum Chordata; class Mammalia; order Primates; family Galagidae; genus Otolemur; species Otolemur garnettii. The sequence continues at coordinate 51,575,708 of NW_003852396.1, forward strand.
AATGCTCCATAAGTGTCTATCACTTCATTTGGTCTGGAGCACAGATTAAGTCCAATGTACCTTAGCTGATTTTCGGTCTGGGTGATCTGTCCAGTGCTGAAAGCAGTGGGTTTTGGCCCCCAGTTATTATGGTATTGGGGTCATCATCATATTTTTCTCTAAAAAATGTAAAGATAGTTCATAATTATGAATCAAAAGAATCAATATTATTTAAATGACCATACTGCTCACAGCAATCTGCAGATTAAATGCAATCTCCATCAAGTTAGCAATAATATTCTTTACAAAAAATAAAAAAAAGTCTAAAATTTATTTGGCACCACGAAAGACATAAAACAGCCAAAGCCATCCTGAGCAAAAGAATAAAACTGTAGGAATCACATTACCTTCATATCATACTACAAAGATATAGTAATCAAAGCAGCATAGTACTGGGATAAGAATAGGCACAAAGACCAATGAGACAGATTACAAATCCCAGAATAAATCCACACATGAATAGGGGACTCATTTTCAACAAAAGTACTAAGAATATACATTGGGAAAAGGACAGTGTGGAATTAGAATGTTCCTAACACAAAAAAAGGACAAATGATTGAGGTGATGAATCCTCCCAATTACCCTGAGTTGATTAGTTCACATTGTATAAGTGTATCAAAATATCACATATGCAAAATAAAAATATGCAACTATTATGTACCTATAATGATTAAAATTGAATATATATATGTATATATATAATTCCTATATTCTTTTATCTGAAAATAAATGACAATTGTTTACTATGGTTAAAGGATAAAAAAGGCTGTCAATTACTCAGACAGTAAGTCTTTAGGACCAGCTGTAGCTCTGTGCACATATGCAGGTTAAATGCTGAACCTCAGTAGCTTAGTAAAGAAAAGCACTGGGCTCTATTGTGCTATTTCAGCATCAAAAAAGATGATTATTTGATTATTGAAGATCTACTTTTTCTGTTTTAGTGTTGCATAAATTACAAAAGGAAAAGTCTTTGTCTCTGCTGAATATTTTGAAATACTGGGTCAAGTTCTCATTTTTCTTTTTAATCATTTATAATTTCTATTAAACTATGTTTCCCTCAAGCAAAGCTAACTATTCCACATTCAACAAAACTCTAAAGCTTTTCTCCTTTTATGAAAGATTTTAAAAAATTAAAGAAGGGAAAGAAAAGGTTAGATTACTGCCTTTGTTCAATCATGAACAATAATTAGCAGTGGGGTTGATATTTTAAAACAAAGTTTTCTAATGAGCTCATAAGTACACTCAAATATCCTCCATTATTTATTCTCTTATACTTAAAAAATGGGCTGGGCTTATCCTATTTAATCTACTTTTGCAAAAGCTAAAACAATCAAAATTCACCCTCGAGCATGCTTAAAGCAAAGGAAGACAGAATTCTCACTTAAAGTAATCGATAATGGATGGGGAAGGATGAAACAATTTCCTTTGAATCCAGGGAATCATGTTGGGGTCAGACTTTGTGATAAGAATAGGATGCTAAAATAACAACTTGTGACTTGGTCAATATTTTACTAGCTCTTTTATATAATCACACTCCTATAGGCTAAGATGCTTTTATTTTCTTATGCATTTATTTATTTATTTATTTACATAATAATTGTGTACATTGATGCATGTATGGGGTACAGTGTACTGATTTGATATACAATGTGAAATGCTTACCTCAAACTGATTAACACATCCATCACCTCGCTTACTTATCGGTTGTGGCAAGACAATTATATTCTTTTCTTAATAGTTTTGAAAAGTACCATTGCATTATGCACATTAGATGAGGTCCCTGCAAGTACCCTCCCTCCTCCCAGCCTCTTCTCTCCCCTCTACTCTCTTTCTTCTTCTCTCCTACTTTTGGACTATAGTTATGTTTTAACATTCATACGAAGTGTGTAGGTGATTATATGTTCATTTAATAGTAGTATTGAGTACATTGAATACTTTTTTTCCCATTATTGAGACACATTACTAAGAAGAATATGTTCCAGCTCCATCTAGGTAAATATAAAAGATGTGAAATCTCCATCTTTTTTATGGCTGCATAGTATTCCATGGTGTACATATGTCACATTTGTTAATCTATTCATGGGTTGATGGGCACTTGGATTTTCTTATGCTCATTTCATAGAATAATAAACTAAGCTACTTGTTAAAGACAATGATAATTTTAATTATAAATATGATTATATATTTGTGTGCATACATACACATGAATTTAATATATACATGCTTATATGCATATACATGTATACACTTGTACATGTCCATGTTTGCATTGTACATAAACACGTGTATCTATACACATACACACACACATTAGAACCTGCGTAGAAGGCCAGCTCCCTACATGGACAACCTCCCTAAGTCGGCCTTTCTCTCGCAGACCAGCCATGTGCTGCTTGTATGTATCAGTATTGTAGGCCTCGTTACTTATGTTGACCACCTCCATGTGTTAGTCAATTTGTTATAGTCCTTTGGGTGGTCAATTTATAATGGGTTCCCTTGAAGCAAACATTTTTTAAGTTAGATTTAAGATCTTTAAGGCAGTTAGACATAGAGCTGAAATCAAAACAGTGTTGACAACCAAGATGTGTGACCACAGCTGCTCCACATAGCAGCAGTTCACAAATGAAGATCTTCAACCTGCTACTGAACACTCGCATTGGTGAAAATTCACTCATGTGTTAAAGACCATTACATTTCAAGCTAATACATGGGCCAAGCAGACTACTTCCTGATATGCCCATGATGCGGTAATTCTAAAGAACTTCAGAGTTGTAGAAAGTGTGAATTTTGTATTGTAAGTCTTAACTACCTGCAGGGAAAATTTTAATACTAGACGTGGGAGTCTGGACCTGAGTTGTGTTTTCATCCTGCCATTTTCCCAGACAAGTTCCTGAAAAGGACACAAATTTTGTGGCCTTAGTTTTATCAAGTAAGCAATAATACCATATACCAATTATGATAATTGTAAATATTGGATTTGCCAACACTGAAAATCAAGTACATTACATATCCAATCAGAAACATTATAACTCATGGTAATATTTTAGTGATCTTCCAGTGGATATAAACTGAACATTTATTTGAAATTTACTTCCTCCATATAAAAAAAAAATGAGATAACTGGACTCTGAGACATGTTAACAGTACCAAAATAATCATCAGTTGCCTTCCAAAGACAACATAACTGACTTAAAATTGAAGATGATTATTAATAAAGTATTTTATAAACTGTTACATTTAAAAGATGCATCAATGCTTTAATTACAGTGTTTATTATCATAACTTGTATTTAATGACTCTTTTATCAATATGAAAATTGAGCATCCACTTTCTGGTATAATTTCCCCCTAAAGTATGTCTGGAATGTCCTAGATGCCATTTGACGGCCATGATTTTATTTCTTTTTCAATCTCAGCTTTATTTTTGAAGCATAACTATTATGCTAATATGCAGAATGGACACCCTAAAGGCCTCTGACCAAAGGAAACCCCATCATAAAGTGTCCAAACTACGTTGACCCATTTTCTATTGCTGGTTCTTTCCTAGGGACATAGGAGTGGTGCTGTTTGTTCCTTAACATATTGAATTAAGTTTTAGGGAAAATGGGTATTTCTATTTTTATTGTTTTTATTTTACTACCAAGCCTACTTTTATCCCTTGAAAAATTTACACATAACTTCATAGAGGGCTGTACAGAGAACCACCCTCCATGAGAACCCCACACACTATTCTGAGCAGATGACAGAGGCGCTTAAGTAGTTAAAGCCTGAGAAGATTTTCATTTCCCTTAGGAGGCTTCTCAGAGGCTTCTTTATACTTAAATATTTCTTTTGCAGTATAAAGAAGCCCTTCTCAGTGGCTTCTTTATACTTAAATATTTCTAATTGTCATTATCTGCTGTTTTCTTAAAGATTGCTGATTTTTAACCTTAGGAATGCCTTAGTTTTATGCATCTCTAATCGCAGAATAGTGTTCATAACAAAACTAGCAACTAATTTAAGGACGTGTTAGAAAGCACATTTTCTTATATTGACCCAGAACACCTTGAAACTTAGTTTTCCTTTTGTTGCAGTTAGTCTTGAATTCCACCATTTTCATAAGTTAAGCTATGCCAAAGGCAAGAGGCTTACCTGGGGGACGTACTGGCAGTGCCATAACCCCAACCAAAACAAGCAAAAACCTTATCTGAAGGTTTTTGACATGACAACATTATAAAGGACACTGTCAGGCGTAGGATTGGAAGGTCTGAATGGGAATCTTGACCAAATATAATTTCTGAATACGCCTCCTTCTGCCCTTCCAAATAGGCCAGGTGTTTATGGCTTTTATCTGCTCACTTGATGCACATAAAGAATATTGTTTGTTTGATCCACTCATGGGGTTCTGGATAAAAAAATAGGATTACAAGTTCTCTTTTGAGGTGAGGTATAACTTTCATGATAATGTCAATGTAATATCATTGCCTTAGTGTTCATAAATCACTATGTTAACTGATATTAAAGTACAAATATTTTCAATAGTGTTTCCTATAACTTGTTTTGAATATAAAATGTTTAAGATACCTATAATTTTAAGTTTTATAGTAAGAATAAAGTTTCTAGGAGTTATTATCTCTGTGATTATATTTTGATACTTTAAACTCTGGTTTCTGAAAGCACAGATGCTATATAGTAAATGCCACTAGGAAAACAGATAAAATTAGAAAGGTCTCAACAATATTATGTATTACTGGGACCGCTATCCCACATTCTGGATTCTTACTGCCTTAACTCTTGAAAGCTGTAGTCTCTGTATATATTACTGCACTTTGAGATATCACCAGTGATTTTTCTCATGTGTACCATGTAGCAATGACTTAGAGTGATGATTCCCAAAGTATATTAACAGTAACATTAGCCCTGTTAGAGGTACTACTAAAATAGTTTGCAAATATACATCTTAAATCTATAAAATGTTCATTCATAGCTATGTCTCCAAATGTCTGAGAAGTTATGAGATAAACAAATCAATTTATGTAAGATTAATTCAAGCTTTTTCTAAAATGTGTTGAGCATGGAATTCTTTTCTAGCAGTAACATATATTAACGTCATGAAGTTGACCCTGTAGGTGTCCCGGTCATACACTATCACCCTTGCAACTAGTTGACCCTGTAGGTGTCCCGGTCATACCCTATCACCCTTGCAACTTTATTGTACGTTCTCTATGGGGCAGTTCCTGCATCCTTTTCCAGAGGATTTGCCCTGGCTCCCCTGCCTGCCTCTTCCCCCAGATAGCTTACTCTGCCTACACGGGGAAAGAGAGGCTGGGCCATACACCCTCAAACCCAAACAGCATCTCACAGCAGCTCACATACAAACATTCCCGGTTCCTCACCTGTGTGGTGTGGTTTACACTGATTTCCAAAAGTTTTCTGTGATGAATTAACCCCCAGTTAATTAAACCACAGTAGTAGACTCGCTGAAAAGGTGATTTTTCTTGGTTGTCTTTCCTTTTAGTCTCACTTCTTCACTACTGGTGTTTCTTTCACATCCTAAATCAGCTACTTACACGTGAATTCGTGCCTTTCAGCACACTTTGCAGAATACAAACTGAGCCTCGTGTTTTGGAAACGAGGTGCTCCTTGCTCTACTTTTCAATGACCCATATGTTTGAACAATTACTTTTGGCAGACTCTGGGCACAAATCTCCAGGTTTCTGCATCCCAGGCTTTTTCCATTGTGTTATTATTCTCTTCATATTTTTCAAAAACTTTAGTCTGCTGAGATTTCTTTTTAGGTATTTAGTTTCTGGGTCCTTTAACTTCTGTTAAAATGAAAATTTCCCTGGGCAAAGTTAAAGAGGAAAGGAAGATTTTACTCAAGACTGTTGCACTAAGAAAGAAAGATGGATCTCAATTCTGCTGAAACAAAAGTGATGGAATAGTGGGGTGAGCTAGTCAAAAGTACTGGATGCTTTTAGGGGGGAGATTGGTCAATGGGGCTTATAGAGCACATTGTTCTTCCTGAGTTTGTCATGATTTTTTTGTGTAATTAGGTCATTTGTATTTGTTAATTGGTGCCCATTTAATTAGGCTCCTACCCTTCCACAGAGACTGGAAATTAGAGCACTTTTTAAAAATGTTTACATTTCAAAGAGGTAATTCCTAGGTCATTAAAAAAAAACACCACACACACATCCCTTGACCTTTTGGGGGTGGGTCACAAATAAGAGGGTCCTTATCTAACATAAGCAATCAATGTAACCTGGTTCAGTGTACCCTCAGTGAATCCCCAACAATAAAAAAAAAAGAACATAATTAGCTTAAAATTAAAAAGAAAAGACATTTCTGTTGTAATGTAAAACTGGCAAGAGTCTGTGGAAATATTTATACAGGATGGTCATGAAGTTTGTGAGCATTCTTAAATAGTTACAATTACTTAAATTGTTGTAAATTTAAATTAAACTTTATGGCCTGTATATGTCTTGAAGAGACAGAGAAAATATTTGTAACTGTTAAGTTGTCTAAAGTAAATGTTATGAGAAAATAGAGGACGGGAACCTGTAATGAGGAAGACTGTCTCAGTTTTAGTGGAGCTGAGGAAAATGGTCAGGCCCTCTTGGTCTTGGTCTCTTGGTCATTTCGTATCAGTGAACATCCACAGGCATATCACTTCTCTCCCACAGTGGTGGAAGGTAGTGAAGAGTTGTCCAGATTTCCTTCCCATTACCTTTGTGACTCTAGAATGCTAAACAGCTCTAAACCCCAATTACAAAAAACTGGTAGTATTTACATCATTGTGGCACTCCCAAGAAATAATGTATCTAAAGTTCTTGATGGAGTGCATTAATGTGCTAGGGATGCTCTAAGAAAATATGAGAGATTGGGTGCCCTAAACAATGGCCAGTGGGTAGTATTATACACCTAAACTAAGAAATATATTTTCTCATAGTTAAGGAATTTGGAGGTCCAAGATCAGGTGTCTGCAAGGTTGGTTTCAGATAAGGCCTACCTTTCTGACTTGCAAAGAGCCACACTTTCTGGCTGCATCTTTACGTGGCCTTTTCCCTGTGGGTAGGCATTTATGGTATCTCTTCCTCTTTGGATATGGACACCAGTTCTTTTGAATTATGGTTCCATTTTATGACCTCATTTAATCTAATTAGCTCAACAAAAGTCCTATGTTTAATTACATTCACACTGAGAGTCAGAACTTCCACCCATAAATTTTGTGGAGACATAATTCAGGCCATAATACATGCTTTGCGAATCATAATAATAAACCAATAACTAATGATTATTTGGATCAATAAACACACTATAACTGAAAGCACTGGATAAAAGATCGTCTTTGTTATGTGTTAAGGAGCTTTTAAAAGCACAGAACATGAGGTCTTGGAAGGCGTATAACACTACTCCTAAAGCAGAGATACATTAATAACATAATCACCTGTAAGCCTACGATTAAAAATTTTATTTCTAAAATGTTTTTAACCAGTACCTCTTTGATTTGGTAAGTATTACATTGATTCTTTAGTCCAATATTTTCTTATGTTACATAATACACCTTAGAGAAATAGTTTTAAAAAGATAAATCCTTCTAGTGAATTTTCCTTTTTCTTTCTTCCTGTCTTTCTTTCTTTTCTTTCTTTGACAGAGTCTCACTCTGTCATGAGTGCCATGGTATTATCCCAGCTCACAAACTGGGTTCATATGATCCTCCTGCTTCAGCCTTCCGAGTAGCTAGGACTGTACAGATGCCCACCGATCCTGACCTCAAGGCCCTCCCATTGGCCTCCCAGAAAGGATTACAGGTATGAACCTTCATGCCTTGCCCTTCCTTATAAATTTTCACTTGAGTAAGACTAAAAGAATGCAAGCGAATAATCTAACTTGTTTCATAATCAAGCTTATAAAGTATTTGAATGTAAAACTGTATTCATAAAATATATTTAAGTAAAAAAATGCTGCTGACAGGATATCATTTTAAGGAAGGCGCAAAGGGAAGCATTTCAGTTAAAAAAATAGTGAACATGGAAGTTTTCTGATGAAAAACTATCTGGAGAAACCAATTTACTTTTTATTTCTCTTGCCCTTAAAACAATTTCTGACTTTTAAAACCCTTTTGTAGTAAAGTAGTACAATATTTTTGAGTACTGTACAGTCTCAGACCAGCATCAGTGTATTCTCAGGTGTTTGAGAATGATACAAACAGAAAAACAAACTACATACTAATTTTCTCAGAATCATTTAAGAAATTAATGGAAATTATGGAAGTTTAAAATGTACCTACTTTCCATACACGTTTATCTCGTGGATTCAGTAATCCCTTCCTGAATTTATGCTGAGTCCTTTGGACAGCTTTTGATGGTAACGTGATTTCATACATGTGATTGGTTGTGTAATCTCTGTCAAGTTGGTGGTCTGTAATTATTACAGAGTAATATAATGCAACACAGGGTCAATGATGCTTGTGTAGTTTGTTATATGCGGTAGAGGATACCTGAAACTCCTCTACAATTATATATATCACCACCATCACCATCAACACCATTGCCCCCTTGACCACCATCACCACTATCACCACCACCATCACCATCAACACCATCACCCCCATCAACACCATCACCCCTATCACCACCATAAACACCATCACCACCATCATGAACATCATCACCACCATCAACACCATCAACAGCATCACCACCATCATCACCACCATCAACACCAGCATCACCATTACCCCCATCATCACTATCACCATCATCACCATATTCACCCTATCATCAACACCATCACCACCATCATTACCACCATCACCACCATCATTACCATCACCACCACCACCATCACCATCATCACCACCATCACCCCATCACCACCACCATCATCACCATCATCACCACCATCATCTTTGTTATAAACACTTACTGGACATGTGCTATATTCCAGGCACTTTTTTCAGCATATTACACACATTAATTCATGTTATTGTCGCACAATATTCCTGTAAGGTAAAAAATATATATTTTATGTTCAAACTACAAAAGTTGAAACTGAAAGACAAAGATATAATGCATAGAACTTTTTGTTTAAATAAGTATATTGGGAATTAAAGAATATACCATCTGACACAGAGTTTTAAGAACTTTTCCCTCAATGTAGTAGTTTGAGAATCAGAAAGAAGTAGGTTAAATATTAATATTAATACTAATATTAAAATAGTAGATCTGTTATTCATTAGTTTGAGAACAATAATTAAGCAACAGATATGTCGTAGTTTTCTTTAAACATTGGAATACATTTATATTAAATTTTCAAACTACTAATACTAATTTTAGTGCAAAAATCATACATTAAAAGTAATTTTTAACTATATCTTAAACCATTCTCATTCTTTTTTAACCTACATACAAATAAACTGTCTATTTCAGCTTTAGATTGGTCTTCATAACCACCTGTTTACAATAATGTCTAAAAGTGTTGGTGTCTTGATACTTTCTACTGTAAATCCCCAAATGTTAATTTAAAATCAAATTAACATTAATTTTTTTTCACATTTATTTCACTGATAAATACCTTCTAGTATTAATTCTGGTAAGACTTAGTTTTTTATTCATTAAATTGAGTAAATGATAATACCTCTATCATAAAGTTGTGACTTTTAAAGAAAAGGACTGTTCAAAATGCTGCCATGTGTGAAAATGAAAATTAACCTTAAAATACCAAAGTAATGATTTTAGTGATTGCGTGTGTGTATGTGTGCATGCATGTGTGTGCACACGTGTATGTGTGCATGTGAATGGGTTAAGTAATAGTGTTAGTCAAAGCTGATGTTTCTTTAGAGATTAAATTAGCCTCTGTGAAGATCTCACTAATCATCAGTCAAGGAGATTTTCAGTTGAAGTGCTTAATTAACTTAGTAACAGAATAAACAATGCCACAGACAGAAGAAGTGAGTTGATGAGGAATCTAGATATCTATTTGTTGCCCTGCATTTTGTTTCAGAACACCACAACATTTTATTTTTCTTTTTTGCATTCCTTCAAATTCTTTATTCCCTCCTATTTCATTTTATTTTCTTTTTTTTAAAGGAGGAAAGCATTTGTCCAGGATAGAATCTTAGAGATGGTGAAACACTCAAGGTTATTCCTCCATCCCCTCTCCTTCTATGCATTTGAAACCCTAGAAGTAATAACACTGGGGAAAAAAAATCCCCCTATTATAGATTTCCTCACAAGTGTACGTATATATATGTACTGTAAGACATATATATGGTGGTGATGGTGAGGACCAAAGATGACGATAACAACTGATAGGTATTGCTTCTAGTGACAAAACAGCTTTTCCTACAGTGGTGAAGCTTCTATCCTTGGTGAAACATGTTTTCCCTAGAGATGTTGATATGTGTATAATGTTTATTTTGCCTCAGCCAAAATGATCCTTTCTATATGTACTTCCTGCATTGCTATTATTACTTCCATGCTTGACCATAATTTATAGCATTATTCCTATGGGAAAGGCATTACATTGTCATCTATAGAAGTTGGAAGAGCAGATTATTTCTCTCATCTTTAACTCTAGGAAACTCCTTCATGCATGCCTCTGATAGAGATCAGAGCCAGGGCATCCAACAGAGGCAGGATGAATAGACCCAGGCTCCCATGGCTTGTCAGCATGGCTTTCAGAGAATAGCTATGCTGTCTCCATCTGAAGCCTCTAGGTTCATTCCCCTTCATGCATTCTGCTTTTACAGTCAGCCTCAATATGGATAGGAATTTAACACCCTCTGATATCACACTATAATCTAAAAGATTGTCTGCAAGTCTTTCAAAATAATCAAAGAAACCCTGGCTTCAAGTTGGAAACTAGCTAAAAAACACCATTTTTTCAGAATTGTTTTGAGGCATCTTTGTGTTTTAGTGGTTATCATTGCCAAGAAAAATATATTTTAAAAAACCAAAATACTCAATTTTGGAAATATCTTTCTGTCTTAACCTTGGATGACTTAACATCAGGACAGAAAAGGGTTTGTCTTTATAAATAATGATGGTATTAAGATTGAATAAATGGTGGGGAAAGTATAATTCAATATCACATCCTCAAATTGTGGCAAGACCATCATTTAGGTGATTTACTAGCAGATGTTTAAAAGAAGTTGATCCATAGAGTGAGGAAGCTATTTTAGATTTTTTTGTGGATTTTATGAGATGAGTCTTAGATTATTTTTTATATTTGTAGCATTAAATTGAGAAACTAGGAATAATTAAAACAGTAGAAAGTTGAAACTGGAATAAACAATGACTAGACCAGAGTGTTCATAATGTATAGAGCAGGCTTACTGAAAAGAAGGAAGTTTTGGGACTAGTAACTGATATATGATATGCATAAAAAGTACAACATTACAAAAGCTGTTATAGTAAACTATAGTCCCTAAATACTCCAAATAGTCCATCAGTCACTGAATTTAACCCATATTTTTGTAAGAGAAAATGTAAACAATTACAATTATCCAATACCCTGCTTGCAAGCCAAGCCAAGAACTCCAACACTTTCCCTCTCTCCTCGTCCCCCTCCCAACAGGTTTGTTTATTTCAAAATTAACCTGTTGTAGTATGTGATAAGACATTTTATAAACAATCTGTATCAGTTGAAAAAGTCAATTATAAAAGGTTAGAGCATAATGGTATAATAATGTCATAAGAAAGAAATACACACTGTCTCTATGTGGTCAAGAAGGTAGTATAGAAGGTATACTTGTTTTTTGTATATTTGTTTCAGGTTATTTTGAAAGATGAACCCAAGCAACTTTGGAGGAAAATAACTTGCTTCAAAGCAATGAGCACAGGTAGATGCACTCAGACTGTTTATTATAGATCTTATTGATTATGGAAGTAATTGCACATAGTACAGGTGTTTAACTGAAGATAAATATGTTGCTCTTTAAAGATTTATTTTTTTCAGAATAGGAAACAAAAAGAGCCAAAGCAGAACTGTAATGTGTATGCCTAAAAATTTCCCTCTGTAACTCTCACATTTCCCTTGTTTTATGAGAAGAATGAGCAGAAATATTCTCACGGTGGAGAAAGAATTACTGATAAAGTTTTCCTGAGAGTGTTTCTCCTAAAGCTTTGACTAACATTTTCAAAACTCTCTCCCAATAAGCAGTTGCCTCCAGAAAATCAATAACAAAATTCCCTGAGTATCCCAAGATATAATTGCTATGACCTCTTATCTTGGCTGGTACTGTTGCTTCGGCAGGACCACTCCCATCTCTTAGTAGACACTACTTTTATTGTTCTTTGTCTTCAGGATTCTTTTTAATCTTGATATGATTCATCTCCTGTTACAATTTTTCAAATAAGTCCATTTGTTTATGGATTTTCAGGATCTAACCCATTTGTTTAAATTTTCATAGAAAACTCTGCTCTTGCCTGCAGTTGATCTGGATGCAGTGTTTTTGGTACCATTGAGTGAAAAATATGTTCAATTTTAATTTTTCAGATTCTGGAGGTGTCCAACTTGCTGTCTTTGGCCTCATGTGGATAATGTGGGGACCTTTTTTCTTGTTTATCTCTTGTGGAAGATATCACAGAAATTATGCATGGCTTTTTCTTTTTTATCAGCTTTCACTAGTGTTTGTGTATTTAATATATGGACAATCATTCTTCTTCCAATGTCATTCATAGTAACCAAAATGTTAGACACTACTGAAAGCCCAACCAATTCAGATGTCTATAGTGATGGCATTGTTTTTAATCACTCTGCAATCTGGGTACAGACAAGATACAAATTTTTCTCTCAAACTGATGTCGATGATATACCAGCACAGGCTGCATCTTCAATGTCTTATCTATTTCCTTCTTATAATGAGTTATTCTTTTTTAAACCACCAATGTCTTTGGAGTGTTACCTTTATAAATGTTCTTTTGTAAAAAAATATGTTCAATTTTAATTGAACACACAAAAATTTGGTGTTTGTTCTTACATCAATTTAGTGGAATTTATGTTGCTTCGATAGAGGTTCTTTTCAAACTGGTGTTTTATCCTTCTTTATGCCTCAAACTATATACTGTTTAGAACTGTACAAGTTAGGAAAAATTTATTTTGGTGGAAAAGTTTTTATAAATCCACACATTTTCTTAAAATATACATTTTCCATGGAATTTTTTGAAGACCCCTCATAATAATCATTTGGTGATCAATTATCTTCATCACAGTGAGGCCCAGATTTATCCTGGCTATTTCAAAAATTAAAACTTGCAGCACCAAAGTTATAGTACATTAGAGGAAATACAAAATAATTTGTGTCAGTGACTGCAGAGGAAACCAGGGTTTGTGGAAGAAAATGGATCTCTAGGGATCCATTACATCAGCAGAATTGGGAGTTTTGATCATTAACTGTTCATAGTTATTAGAATAGGGTTACAATCATCATGTTTCAGCGCTGTCTAAAGTGACCAAATCATGTTGGGATCCACAAGATGCCAATTATGTGGCATTTAATATTGAAATTGCTTGGGGAAGAGGATTAATGCTGGATTTATAGTACCTCAGTACAGTTTAGTAATCTGCAATTTTCTGTATTTCACCAGCTAGTTGGGGAACGTAAGTCCAAATTGCATTTAAAAAGCTGCACTGATGGTGGAGAGAGGTGCAAACACAGTAAGATAATGAAGAAATAGTGCTCAAACTTTAGTTTCTAAAGCACTGGTGTCTGGAGACCATCACTACCTGAGTGGAAGATTTGTGCTAAGTCACAGATTCTTCAAGCTTCCCTATCTCAACTGGTAAACGCAAGTGATAAACTCTACCTCACACAGTTGTCATGAGAGTTAGATAGGAGAAAATTCACAAACAGAATTTGTAAGATATAAAGACTGTCTATGGTTGCAACTTAGAACTGTAAGTCTTTTCATTTATGTTACTTTATTCACTTTATGCTATAGATCTTAGCTAGAGTCAAAGAATAATTGGTGGCACTAATAGTTATAGAAGTAAATATATCACTGCTTAGATACCATTTTTCCCCCAGAGAAGAGAATGAAAAAGCAAAACACAAATAATTGAGGAGAAAAAGAGAAAATATTTTTAAAAAATCTTTCTGAATATTAGGAATCAGTTTTATGTAACAGAAGATAATGAGAAATAGCAGAGGAAATAGTACCATCCTGTTTGTAAAAATCTTGTTTTATTTCATTAAGGGGCATGTGTATGAAGTAACCATACAATGGTCCAGAATTAATATTTATAAGCTTGTATAAATAATGTAATATATAGGAATATTCTAAAGAGTAAGCAGGGATAGGCTTTGGAAGAATTGAATTCTATTTTTATGTTCTGTGTGAATTTGAACGATATTCCTAGTGACACTGCCCAAAATTGTCAGTGACAAAATTAGATATGACAAATGATTCCAAACAGTCATTCAAAGTTAAAAATTCTGGGATATTATGAAACTGTTTCTAATCTACCACAGAATTTATAGCAAAGACATAGTTATTATCCTGTATTATTAATAAGATGATATCACATATTTCTATAGCTCAAAGTGTACTTTAATCACCAAACTTTTGATGCTTGAAAGACTGAGAACAAAATAGGAATAGGAATAAAATTCCTAATTTTTAGGATAAGCAATTGAGCAGAACTAATTAAACAGTATTATGATACACTTTATTTTTTATGAACTTAGTATGACAAGTTGTCCATAGTGATTTTTTTATATTTCAGATTAATATTAGGGTATAAATGATTGAGTTACACTATTTGCATTTCTTAGGTAAAGTTCAAGTTGCAGTTGAGCCCTTCACCCAGGGGATGTGCTGTATACTCTCATATTGTGTAACTCAGGCAAGAGCTTACAAATCAACCTTCCTCCTTCTCTTTCTCCTCTACTTCCTTCCTCTTCCCCCCCATTTGAATTCAATTGTCTAAATTCCCATCAACACATGAATGGATTAATAAGCTGTGGTACAGGTATACTATGAAATACTATTTGGCCATAGAGAGATGGAGACTTTGCATCTTTTGTATTTACTTGGATGGAGAAACATATTCTTCTTAGTAAACTACCACAGGAAAGGAAAAGCAAGTATTCAGGATACTCAATACTAATATGAAATCAAGAGATAAACAATTACATGCCCACACCAGAGAAAAGCCCAATTGTCCATAGTCATTTCATAGTGCTAAAGCTCCTCTCCTTCATTCCCACATGATGTCTTTCAAAACATGTGATTATTTATCTCAAGTGGATAGAACACCAAAGAATCTGGAGGTTTGAACTTCGTTGAAGCTGGTTGTTTCTCATAATTCCATTTCCCTGAGTCCAGTCCCAGCCCTTCTGAGTAGGCCCACTGCTGGGCAGCGGCATAATCAATAGACAGAAGAATGCGTTTCTCTGCACTTTGACCACCTGTTGTCAGAAAACAAACTCAAAAAGTACAACTTGTTGGGTCGGAATTTTTATCTCTTCACCAGGTCAATTGGAATCCCAGTGTCTGTCCCTGCCATTTGCCTTCTTCTGGATCTGAATTTAATACCTTTTTCTCATGTTCTCTGTAGGATAATTGAGGGGATCTGCCAAGGCTAACAAAGCCAGGCTCTCTGGTTGAATTCTGAAACTTTTGTTGATTAACCAATAAAAGCTTGACATGTGATAAGCATTCTTCTCAGAGACCACAACTTCACATGAGAATCCTAAGACCCAAATTAAGTAAATAAATTATATGGCAGTAGCAATTGTCTTTATTATACTACTAGCCTTGCATGAAGCTGGACATCCTTGATAAGAGAGGAGAGCAGAATGGGAGATTCTGATTGCTAAATTAACTTTTCTGTATACAGAAAATGTAAAACAGAGGAATAAAACCTGGGTATATCAGAATAAGCAGGTTCCATTTCAAAGCCCTAGAAGCATTAGTGGTTTAAAAAAGGCACTTAGAGGGGTGCCTATAGCTCAAAGGAGTAGGGCACTGGCCCCATATGCCAGAGGTGGCGGGTTCAAACCCAGGCCGAGACAAAAACTGCAAAATAAATAAATACATAAATAATAATAATAAAAGGCACTTAACCATTTGTGCTGAAAGAAAAAACTTAAAAGTAACATTTCCAAAATTAAAGAATCTGTTCACTTCACTTCACCTTTGCTGTTTTTACTGCTTGGGATTTACTTCACAGAGAAAACAAGTCTTTGAAATTTAATTTCATGTTCAAGTTAGTTAACACCTTCGTAATGCTATGTCTCCAATTTCAGGAGACTATAATGATGATTCATAGATATTATCTTCCTTGCTTGCAAACATTTACAGGTAAATTCTTTAGATAAATAATATAAAGATAAACAGACAAAACATTGAGAATATGAAGCATCTGATCAAAGTAAGTTGCATTACTTCTTAAGATTATTTTTGTATACAAATTTGAGTCTAAATCAAATCAAATGAGGAGTTCAGTTAACTTCTTTTGATGGCTAATGTAGAATCATGAACTACTGGACAGTGAATCCAGTCTTTTATTCATTGCTTTTTGTGGTTGTTGTCTGTATTTCATTCACCATCAAGGAAGGTGACTTGAAATTATTGAGCATAAATAGACAATAAAAGATAACAAAAAGACAAAGCATAAGAACTACATGTTAGGTAATGCCTATCTAAAAACTTAAAACAAACAAACAAAAATGAGTCAAAGATGAGTCCTTTCCACTATTACAGAAAAAAAAAATAGAAGTTTTGTAGTTAAAAAAAAAAAAAAAAGGTGAAGGGAGGGAGGGAGCAAGATGATGGCTGAGTAACAGCTTCTTTGCAAACAGGTCCAGTGAGATTGGGGAGAGGAGATTCCAGGCATCTCAGGGTTGAGGGCTCTGCCCAGAAACATCTCTTTGTGGAGGCAGGGAGACAGCGAGAGACCTCTGCACCCCAGGAGGAGGACAAAAGCAGTGGAGAAGTGGCAAGTGGTTGTGTTCGATCTGAGGCTGCCACAGCTGAACTACAACAGCAGTGAGATTGCAGACAGGGAAGGCCTTCCCTATTGTTGTTTTGTTTTTTTTGGAATTGGGCACTCAGTTGAATTACCTTGGGAGAACTTGGGCAGACGGTGGGTGACTTTAAGCATTGTTCAGGGTCTGGGACTAAACTGCTAGGCCAGAATAGAGCTAACATTGGTCTGCTGTGTGCCTTAGGTAAAGCCGTTGTGGGAGAACTGCCCTGCAGACTCCGCCCTCAGGTTCTTACAGAGTGAGGCTTGGGTGGGAGAATTAAGGCAAGTGATCTAGTGACTGTGAACAGAGCCAAAGGCAGGAACTGAGATGCCGGGAAAGAGTGGAGCTTTCAGTGTTTCGCAGTAGGAGGGCTGCCTTGAAACCTCAGCTCTCAGGGGTATAGAGTGGGGCTGGATTTTTTGCACCAGATAAGTGGGCAGCCACTTCGGGAGAGATCCCAGCAATAAGTGCTTTCCTAAGAAAGCTTTTGCTTAGCCAAGGTTAACAATTTAAAGTGTCTATTAAGCAGGCTGAGGAGATACTCAGGATCTCAACCCTGTGGGGTTTGCGGGCAAAGAAGTCAGTAGAGGCCTCCAGTCTCCATCTCATACAGCTATATGAGCATTGTGATTAGCATCTCATACCCAAGAAGATCACCTTTTGCTCAGACAATATTCAGCAAGATACATATACTACTGTGTTTTTGCTTTTTTTTTTATTTCAACATTTTCCCCTAGGTTTTTCTTTACTTTTTTTTCCTTCTTCATTTTTCTAGTTCAAATATAATTTCCTTTCTTTCTTTCTTTTGGCAGGGCTGGGTTTGAACCCACCACCTCCGGCATATGGGACTGGTGTCCTATCCATTTGAGTCACAGGCTAGTGTGTCTGCCCCTTTTATTTGGTTTTTCCCCAAATTTTATCCTGTAAGTTTTTCTGTTTGTTTGGTTTGGTTTGATTTATAGTATTTTTGTCTTTCCTCTCTATTTGGTGGAGGTGGGGTACCTGAGGTCTACTCAGGATGATAAAGAGCCGCTGACTTTAAAGGAACCACCCAACCCACTTTAAAGGAACCACCCAACCCAGCACCCCCAGTGGTTGGGAGTTTTTAAGGTGTGGGTCAAAGTACCCTACTTTACACCTTTATTATTCCTGTCTCCCTCTTTCTGTGCCTCTCTTCTTTTTGTCAATATTCCCTTTCACTCACACCTCTCCTAAATTATGAAGAAGATTTCCATAGCAATTCCAACAATAACAAAAATAAACAAATGGGACTTAATTAACCTGAAAAGCTTCTGTACAGCTAAGGAGACAACAACCAAAGCAAATAGACAGCCTACACAATGGGAAAGGCTACTTCTATATTTTGAATCAGACAAAAGCTTGATAACTAGAATCTATAAAGAACTCAAATTAATCCATATGAAAAAGCCCAACAGTCCCATATATCAATGGACAAGAGAGATGAACAGAACCTTCTCTAAAGAAGACAGACAAATGGCTAGCAAACACGAAAAAATGGTCATCATCTCTAATTATTAGAGTAATACTAATCAAAACCACTCTGAGATATCATCTAACTCCAGTGAAAATGGCCCACATCACAAAATCTCAAAACTGCAGATGCTGGCGTAGATGTAGAGAGAAGGGAACACTTTTACACTGCTGGTGGGACTGCAAACTAATGCAACCTTTGTGGAATGAAGTATGAGGAGCCCTTAGGGAACTCAAGCTAGACCTCCCATTTGATCCTGCAATCCCATTACTGGGCATCTACCCAGAGTGAAAAAATCCTTTTATCATAAGGACACTTACACTAGACTGTTTATTGCAGCTTAATTTATAATCACCAAAGTGTGGAAACAGCCTAAATGCCCCCCAACCCAGGAATGGATTAACAAGCTGTGGTATATGTATACCATGGAATACTACTCAGCCATTAAAAAAGATGGAGACTTTACAGCCTTTGTATTAACCTGGATGGAAGCCAAACACATTTTTCTTAGTAAAGCATTATGAGAATGGAGAAGCATGAATCCTGTGTACTCAATTTTGATATGAGGACAGTTAATGACCTAGTACATAGTGGGAGGTGGGGGAAGGGGAGAGCAGAGAGAGAAGGAGAGAGAGGGTGGGAGAAAGGAAGAACAGAGAGAGGAAAGGAGTGAGGTGGGAGAAGGAAAGAGCAGAGAGAGGGACGGGGTATCGGTGTGTGACACACCTTTTAGTGGCAAGACATAATTGTAAGAGAGACTTTACCTAACAAATGCAATCAGTGTAACTTGGTTTCTTGTACCTTCAACGAATCCCAAACAATAAAAAAGAAATAAAATAAGGTAAGGGGTTTATCAATTTGTTCCAAGTGCACTTATAAAAGCCAATAAGATACATGATAGACAAAACAATGAATATTTTAAAATTGTTCTTTGAAATTTAGTGGAATGCGGAGTACACTTAGCTTCCCTTATGTCATGACACAAGGAGCTCACATCTATTTACCAGGCTCTTTCTGATTTTGTGCATATGTGCAATTCACCACTGGATAATTAAACTCAGAATTCTCTTATGTTCTATCTAAATGTGTTTGTTATATAGATGTGCATGCATGTGTTCTATGCTGCCATCTATAAGAAAGGTAATACATTCTTTAGTTTAGAATAGCTTTACTTAACTCAAATAATAATTACCTAATCCACAGTACTAAAGAGTTGAGCACTTCTTTGTGGATGAGTGATAATGAATGGATAATACTGGGGAATCAAATATACTTAAATAAGAATATATCAATTTAGTGATGTGGAGTTGTGACAGCCTGTGAAAAATCAGAGACCTATTAATAGCTTAATAGAAGTGACCTGGAATTTATTACATTTACTGGGAGGCTAGGATTAATCCCAGAAAAAGTAACTGAGAAAAGAGAGCAAGAAACTTTTGATTTTTTTTAATGAGGCAAGGAATTAAGATGAAAAATATCACTTAAGTCAATGTCAGAAATACCTAACCTATCCCTACGGAAAAGGGAAATAATAGGAATCACTTGCAAAAGAGACCGGCCAGTGGAATAGTTCATGGCATGACCAATTTAATGAATGAATTGCACTCAGCGTTGCCTGCAGAAAGTTGAAATGACTCCTCACCTGCTCAGTCACTGGATTACTGGATTACACCAAGGAAAGGTAGTTTTCTGCACCTGAGGCATATTTTTTAAAAAACTAACAGATGGAGGCTGTCTGCTGACTGCACTAATGGCAGCAGAGCGGCAATTATGGCCTTGAAAAAAAGAGCTGTGAGTAGTGAATTTACATGTATAATACTATCCACCCCATGTCACATTTGGATCCACTCTTCCATATTCATTCAGGGAGCAGCCCAGAGACTATTTTGTGTAAATATACATGACTAGTTAAATGTCAGAGCTGGGACCTTAATTCAAGTCTTTTGATTTCCCTTTCTTTCTAAGGGTACATATACAAGGCAAAAATTAGACAAATTACAGTTTATCTCAGGTCCAAAAATGAACTTATTATCTCCCTCCTCCGTTATGCAGTCTAGATTTACAACATGCTCAGTTATCTTTTTGACTCCAGCAACTAGTGTGGGGAAGTTACATAGATTCTTCTCCCAAAGAAACCTGAGCCCTAGACATTCAAGTTTTCTCAGAATTCAGTTGTTAATGCTGCTCATTTACCAGCCATAATTAACCACAGGAGTAATAAGAAGCAACCCAGGGCAATAACTGGGATCAACATGCGTTTCTTCTGCACCCTAGTGTGTAAACGCAGCCTTCCATCCTCCACCCTCGTGATTCCTGCATAGATCATGATTCGTTTTCTTGTCTACAGATGACTGGATATAAGAGTGCTTTTGTGTCAAGGTGATAGCTGAATCTTAAAATTGAAATTAAATAAGACAGAAAATATACTCCTTGATCAGAAAGGGGCATATAATCAGGAGATCAGGATTTATGACCCGACGGAGTCTACAGATGTGTGAACAGAAAGCACAAAACCACCCGTGGGTTCACCAGAAGTGATAAGAGGGACAACTGTAGCCTTCATCTTTCGCATCTAGATTCCAAATGTATTTCCTCTAGGAAAGTTTTTGGAGAATTTTTAAAATTTTTATGTATTTTTAAAAATTGTGTTGAAATTGTATGTATTCTCTATTTATAGCATATTGTTTTGAAGTATGTAGACATTACGGGATGATTAAATCTAGCTAATTAACTTGGATGGGAATAACGAAGTCAGAGATTTCAAAAGAAAAATACATTAACCTCTCCTTACTAGTTTCTTAGATAATAACTCCAAATTTTCTTTAGGCTCACACGTGTACGTAAAATGTGATTGTTTTCTTCATCATCCATTTCAGTAGGAAGTGGTGAGTTCCAGGATATTACTTGTGAATAAAATCCATTTGGCAATTTTTACCTGGATATCTACTTTGTGTTTATGCACCTGGGGGACCTAGACGATGGTATTTAGTTCACTTAATTTGAAGCTGTGAGCGTATTTTGTTCTTCCCACCTGTCCCTCGGTAGCTTATACTTTAGGGTTAATTTCTGTCTCTAATAAGGGAAAGCATAGTATAGATTCTAGTCCCATATTCACATAAATGGTTGTTGCTGCTTTAATTATTATTTTCCTCCCCAGAAGGAGAACAGGACTTTCAGGCATGATTAGGAAGACATGAGAGAAGAGCCAGTTTTCCCCAACTGCAGGTTAAAGTCTGAAAAAAGAATTTGGTAACCAGCTTTCCAGACACCCCCGCTATAGTTATAGATTTGGGGGAGGGAAGACCAGAGGTAGAGAGGCTCTAGGACTTGAGAGAAATCCTATCTATCTCCAGGATTGCCTCTCCACAGTGAAGCATAACCGGGGCTCTTGGGGGTGATAACACAAGCTGGAGCCATGAGAAACTGGTCTGGACAGCCTCAGTCCAGTTTAGGGGCTGACAGAGTCTTTGTCCTGGGATGCCTTCACCTCTGGAGACAGACTGCCCTCCAGTGGTCACCAGTGGCTTGCCTAGTGGTGTGGCCTGGGGCAGTTCCTCTTAAAGTGGCCAATCTGACCACATTGGAAGCACTTGTTCTTAGTTCCTCTGGCTTTCCTCTGCCCCTGAATAGTGCCCACCTGTTGGAGCGTTATTACCTGAGTTGTCAACTTTTTTCATCCCTTCTTTCATTTTTTTTCCTCTTCCTCCTGATCTCAATTATAAAAGACCACTGTGGCCATTTTAAGATGGTACTCCAGGTTATGATTAGGGTCTAGAGCCAATTGCTGGAGGTCTTTTTCTAATGTCTAGGGGTGCTTGAATGACAAATTTATCTTTTAAAATAATTTGGCTCTCTAAGGAGTCACGTGTCAATGGAGTTTATCTTCTCGTTACCTCTCTAAGCCACTTAAGAAAGGGTGAGTGGCTATCATTTTGCTCTTGGTAATAGTGGATAACTTAAAATAATTTATAGGCTTTTTCTTGGATTGACAAACTTTCCAGGATACATGTTAGAAACTATTTATGCCATTAGTCACCTTGTTTCTCCTGGTCCCATTCAGGATCCCTGAAGAGAATTGCCTGTATTCCTGTGGCGTATCTGTCCCTTGCTTCAGAGGACATACATACCAGTATTGGACATGAAACACAAATCTCCTCAATTTCTAGCCTCATCTAAGACTTCATTCTTGTCATTTAAAGTTAAAGTTTGATCTAGTAGTAGCATTACACTCTCCAATAGAGGTCAAAGCTTTGTTCTAACTGTTAGCTAACATCTATGTACTTATCTGGGTCCTTAGAAAATTTTCCGAGGTCCACCTTGATTTGTTTTAAGTCAGCCAGAGAATATGAAGTAGATATTTATATATTGTCCCTTTGATCCCTCTAGTCTCAACCAGGGGACACAAAGAAGGAAACAGTTGCTTTTGGGGTATCCCAGTGGGACCAGAAGAAACTAATGGAGCAGACTCCTTCAGGTTTTCTAAAAGCAGGGAGGAAGGTGAGGTGAAGTAGATGGCAAGTTCAAATTAGGTGGTGACAGCATATTTCCTGGGAATCCCTGGCCATTGGGGAAGTTAATACAGCCAAGAGAGTTGTATATATCTGAAAGGTTTTACACTGTGGGGGGTTATCTATGAGAAAAAAGAAAGCTTGTACATAGGGCACTTCAGAGCATTTTCTCTCTTGTTTACTAAAGATCTAACTGAAAAATTGTATTATAATTTAGAGTGCCCTCTGGTGGCCATTGTTTATCATTGGCAAGTCAATACTGAGTCAGGCCTGTGTGCAAAAGAAAACCTTACCTTTCCTAAGCATCCGGGGATGGAACATGTCCCAGTGCTTCAGAATACAGCCCAGGGGGTATGTCAAACATATGACAACTTTGGTTACAAAGAATAGAAACAAATTAAAGAAAAACTAAAAATCTTTATTTTTAACTCCTACCCTACATTTGAATTTTTTTTTGAGACAGAGTTTCACTTATTAACCCTTGGTAGAGTACTGTGGTGTCACAGCTCGCAGCAACCTCCAACTCCTTGGGCTTAGATGATTCTCTTGCCTCAGCCTCCCGAGTAGCTGGGACTACAGGCACCCGCCACAATGCCCAGCTATTTTTTTGATGCAGTATGGTGGGGGTTGGGTTTGAACTCTCAGTATATAGGGCTGGCGCCTTACCCACTGGAGCCACAGGCGCCACCCAACATTTGAAATTTTTGTTCTCTCAATTTATACCTTTTTATGTTGCCTGTCCCTTAAGAAGTTGTTGAAGTTATTATTTTCTTTGACATATTTGTCTTTCAGAATTTAATATTAGAGTTGTATTTCACAACACCATTGCAACATTTGGGTACTTTTAGTCACTGTGCTTACTTTTGCCCATAGATTTTGCACCTTTAAATATTTTCTTTTTGCATGTTAGTTCCTTTTTCTTTCAGATTGAAAAAATCTCACTAGCATTTCTTGTGAAATGGATCTGGTGGTGAGGAATCCCTTCATCATTTGCTTGTCAGGGGAAAACTTAATCTCTCCTTCATTTTTTAATGATGACTATGTGGTGTACATATATGTATTCTGTTGGCAAGGGTTTCGTTTTTTTGTTTGCAGACTTTTTAATGAGCTGTTCCACTTTCTCCTGGCTAGCATAGTTTCCACTGAGAAGTCTGTTGACAGACTAGTTAGACTCCTTTTCATGTCATTTGCTTCTTTTCTCTTGCTGATTCTAGTATTGTCTCTTTATTCTTTAATTTTGAGTGTTTGATTGTTACTTACATTGGGATAATCTTGTTCAAGTTGAATATGTTTGGTGAGGATATATCTTTCTCTAGTTTTGAAAAGGTTTTCATTATTATTTATTTGATTAAGGTTTTTACCCATCACTCAACTCCCTTTGAACACCAATTGATCTTAGATTTGCTCTTTTGACATAATTGTTGCATCTCATAGATATTCTTTGTTGCTTTTCATTATTTTTATTTTCTGATCGTGTCTTTTCCAATAGCCTGTCCTTTAGTTCACTGATCCATTAATCTGCTTGACACATTCTGCTTAATTGTTTGTAATGCATTTTTTAAATTTAGCAAATAGATTTTTTACTACTAGGATATTTTTTTATTATTTTAATCTGTTAAGTTACGACAAATTTATGGACTATTTTTCTGTGTTATTCTCCAGTGTACTGAGCTACCTTAAAATTACTATTTTGAATTCTTGATCTGAGAGCTTACACACTGCTGTCTTGTTATAATTGGTCACTACTTCCCTGATTTGTCCATTTTGGGACCACATGGTTCTCTGTTTGCTGTTCTTATCAATGTATGTTTACTTCTTCACATTCAAACATTCATTATTTATTCTAGTCTTCACTGTCTGACTTGTTCCCCACTTCTTGAATATGTTTTCTAAGAGGTTCTTTTTAATTCATCTGTTGAAATTACTTTGCACTAGCCAGGTTTACCTCATTGCTCCAAATGTTTAGAACTCTGCCCATCTCAGATGTCAGAGATCCTAAAATGGGAGCCTAGGCTCTGTGGGATGCTACCCAGAGGGTAGTAACTGAGGGACCCACAGGGTTTGCCTCTTCTAGCAGGATATTGCTGAACAGCCACTCTGATTTTGCATCCCATTTGGCAGAGATAAAGAATACAGTTTCATGTGCTCTTACTTTTTAATAGTAAGAGTAATGTTGCTAGTCTTTAGTCTCCCCTTTGTATCTGGCTACCCTTAGGAGATTTTCTTTTTATGTGTATTTACAAACATTCATACTCATGATATTTCTCATAGGTCAGGAAAAGGACAATTCTTTTGCAAGGGAACCCAGAATGGTGAGAAAACTGGTCGTTCACCTGTATCTTACCTTTACTAGTATAGAAACCATAAGTCTGGAGAAAATACTCTGTACTTGTGGTCCCTAGCACATTGGCAAAGTGACACATAGATAACAGGAGTCCAATTCTCTTATAACCTATTCAGAGTTTCACTTCTCTGTGCCCCCACGTGTTGGGGCTCATATTTGCATACTGGTACGTTTCTGGTGATTATCTTATGCTAGATATTTGTGTTTGCTTTTCTGTAGGGGAAAGTAAAGACAGATTGCTTCTACTCTACCATTCTGGCAATGTCATTCCTCTTCACAGGATTCTTTATAAAGGTAGTTTTAAGACTTTCATCAAAGGTAGGATATTAGGAAATTAATATCAAGAGTGATATCATGTCCTAGGTTTGGGATTCTCACTAAATCTTGAATTAGAGGGATTTTCTGCTAAAAC
Organism: Otolemur garnettii; assembly: GCF_000181295.1. Lineage (NCBI taxonomy): Eukaryota > Metazoa > Chordata > Mammalia > Primates > Galagidae > Otolemur > Otolemur garnettii. The sequence goes on from NW_003852396.1 coordinate 51,601,462, forward strand.
CAGGCTTAGCAAAGACAGACAAAGAAGCATAAGATTCAGATACAGTTGATCAGAGATCTCAGAGAACATCTGAACAAAGAGAGACTCTTTGCTGATACACACACACACACAAACAATCTTACTGTTTATGATATTGATTTGTTTAGTGATGGATAGATGAATTCCCATTATTCCATTATTTCTAATAAAATGAATTGTAAAATTCATTAGAATGAATTCTAGAAGTATGGCAGGTAATATCAGAGATAAAAGGTGAGTTTCTTTCTGTAAGAGTTTCTAAATTTGAGGAATAGTGATTCAGAAACATTCAGCAGGCATTTAACAATTCCTTAGAGAGGCACTGATGAGGAAAGACAAAAGGCAAAGAAACCTCAACTAAATTTAGAGAATATAGATATATTTTTGCACTTCTTGCATCCAACTATGCTTGAAACTTTTCATGCTTGAAGTTCATATAGGTTCTTTTTAATAGTAAGAGTCATAATATTACCTTTTTACTCAAGCTGATTTGACTTAGGCTAAGTGAAAGATCTCTGCTATGTTCAGGCAATGTGAAACCATCTACTAATGAGGACAAATAACCACAGTGGTTTTCCTTTAATAATGGGATTAAACCTGCACTATGACCTCCCTGAGGGAGGATTTATTTTCCATTCAGACCCCATTAGCACATATTACCTCCCAGATACTTTACCATCTCCTGTTCTATCACATGTTTCTCCATAAGATTTCTTCTGTTCTCATGCTTAGCCCCTAGATACTTATAATTTCAGTGGGGCAGAACCTACCTTTAATAGATTATTTGCAGTCCCTCTTTATACAAACAATTTCTTTTTCCTTTTCACCATATACTTTCATAGAATTATTTATTGCTCACACAATTCTGTAAACAATTAGAAGACATGGACTGGTTGCTGAGAAGCAAATTCTATTCTCCTAATTTAATTAGGAGCTTTTCCAAAGTCATTGCTCAATTGTAAGTGTCCATAAATTTCAGGCTTCTCATATGCTGTATTGCATATTTTTTTACTAAGCTTATTCATCACCTCCTACATTACTTTTTCCTTACCACCAAACAGATCCTTGGATTTCATGTAGTTGTTGTACTGCAGAGGATGTAGAAATTTCAAATGGTCAGATCCTTCAAATTGTACATTGTTTTCTTTTTTTATTTATTTTATTTATTTGTTTTTATTGTTTTGAGATTCATTGCAGGTACAAAGAATTAGGTTACACTGATTGTGGTTGTTAGGTAAAGTCCCTCTTGTAATTGTATCTCACCCCCAAGATTGGGTCATACACCATGACCCCCATTCCTCACTCTTCTCCCTCTCAATCCCTCATTCCCCTACCCCCACCCTTATTGGATCATGTACTGCCTTCATATTAGAATTGAGTACATGGATTCTTGCTTCTCCATTCATGTGATGCTTTACTAAACAGGATCTGTTCCAACTTGATCCAGGTTAATACAAAAGATGTAAAGACTCCATCTCTTAATGGCTGAATATTATTTCATGGTATATTATATCACAGCTTATTAATTTATTCCTGAGTTTGTGGGCATTTAAGTTGTTTAGGTGATTGTAAACTGAACTGTGATAAACAGCCTATGTAAATGCCCATCCAACCCCCAGTCTACAAAGTACCAAATATTAGAAATCATGCACTAACTCAACATGCTTAGCTTTATACATCCAAACAGAACCTCTATAATGTGGGCTCTACTATTTCTGCTTATTTTATTTAAGTAGATAAATATGGAGATAAATTGTAATTACAATGTTTGTAATTGAAAAGCATTTATATAGTACATCCAAATTTCAAAACCCATTTCTATACGTGGTCTCACTTTTTCTCTTTATGTAAACCTCACAAATATACAGACATGGGCTCAAGAAAGTTAAATGATTTGAATAAAGGCTTATGGCAAATAAGTAATACAATAAAGCTTCATCTTATGAAGGCAACTCATGTGCTCTTTACACCATGTTCTGTTGCTGCCCCAGTTCTTCAATAGGATTCTGTTTATGCTAGTTTTTTTAATGCTTTATTATTTAATTTCTTGTTTAGGATTATTACTTAGAAATATTTTGCCTTTAAAACCTTGAGGATAAGAATTTTTTAAAAAATTAATCCTTCTGTGTGCATTTTTTCTTTTTTTCATTCAAATGTAAATCAATCTCAGGAAAACTACACTTCCAGATGAGGAAGAGCTTTAATTAAAATTCTTCTTTATTTTACACCACTTATTATATAATGCTAGAAAAGACATCCCATTCAGAAAATAATACATGTGTTTTCATATTTCAGTCTGTACACCGAGGTTGTATCCAATGAGATTCTTAACCATTCAGCTACCTTTTCTTCACTGACATCACTGAAGATATTCTCTATAATGGCGGTTTTTGTCTGGAAACTTTCATCTTCCTATAATACCATTTGTGGTATTATTTGCTCTGAAATATTTATGATTCTTGATACGTGTATAAGATTTGAGGTTGTAAGAATGGCATAAAATAAGCTTTTAGGTAGACACATGGTTTTCAGAAAATGTTCTGTTGCTGAAGATCATCATCGCCACTTATGGGTCTCTTCCTTATATAAAGTTATGCACAAATATAAATTTGAGCTTCAGAGGGTGGGATAAATAATCTCAGGAATCCAAATCAGCTCTTTGAAAGTGCATTCTTTGTGAATCTCAATCAATCCTGCCCACTTCAATTAGTTAATTAAAGTTCTTTCTAATGATTGTTGAATATAGTTAAAATTTTATAACAGTAAAACATCAAGGTATAAAACTAGATGCAAGATATGATCACAGATTTCTAAATATACATATGAATAGGAAACTATAATAACTATATTACTTTGTTAGTAGTCATTTTATGTAGATATTATGGGTGTCAGAATTGATATTGCTTGCTTAAATTATTTTGGTCATGATTTTTTCAAATTACGTATTTATTTATTCTTACTTATCTCTCCCCTTGTATGCTAGTTTGATTGCATGTTATATGTTAGGTAAAGGAATTTTTGCTTAGAATTTTAAACATATTCAACAATTGTTTTCCAGTTTTTTCAATATTGCACTTTGGTAGATTACATTGTAGTGAGTGATTCTAAATTGGTTTGTTTTATTTTATAGATAAACTGATTATTTTAAACTTGGTTTTCTTCAAAACTTAAATTTATATTTGTTGTTGTAAAAATATGTGTCTCTATATGTTATTTTCTCCTATTATGCTACGAAATAGTAAATGGGACCTTCAAAATGGAACATATGGATATTATCATATTTTTGAAATGTATTAAAATATTTATATTTATTATATTATATTATTTCTTTACTTGTATCCATTCTCTGGAATATGTACTGTGATGGGTGCTGAGGTTATTGCATCTCTTCCCCCGTATTTTCACTTTCCATTATAAATCTTGTGTTTTATTCTTGCCTCTCTGTGGATATTGTTTCTGCTTATTTTTCTCCTCATCTTTAGGGGAAAAAAATCTTCTTCTCCATCTTTTATTGTATTAAATTTTTCTCTAGCCAAGGTTTTTTGACTATTTAACTCATCTATTTAAGTGTTTAATAGCACACATATGGGGGTCATGTTGGCAGAACTATAATCAGCAAAATGTGTCAAAAAGTAGGCAAATGATATAAACAACAGAAGTTTTTCAAAAGAAGATAAATGGCCTGGAAGCATAGGAGAAAATGCTCAACATCACTCATAATGTGGACAATGAAAAGTAAAACTACAATGAGATGCGATACTAGCCTACACTTACCAGAATGGCCATTATTAAAATGTCAAGAAAACATAACATGAAGTATTACTCAACAAAAACAGAGACATGAAGTCATGTCATTTGCAGCACCTTGGATTGAGCTGAAGACCATTATCCTAGTGAAGTAGCTCAGGAATGGAAAATAAATTATCATATGTTCTTATTAATAAATGGGCATTAATTATGGGTACACCCAGGCCCAAAACAATATAAAAGACATTGGAAACCAGGAAAGGAAAGGGTTGGAGAGAGGTAAGAAACAACAACTTACCTATAAGGTATAGTGAACAATATTTTGGTGATAAGTACATTAAAAGCCCTTAATCCCTTAAGGCTTAAGGACTATATTAGGCATTTATGTAACAGAAACATTTGTAATCCCTTAATATTTGTAAATAAAAATAAATGAATAAAAGGGAAAAATAGTACACATATTAGTGATTTCCATGTTCTCTGATTGGTTTTCATCACAAACTCATCCTACTTTGTGGATGTAGTAGGCAACACAGTACTGAGTCCATTAGTTAAAGTGTTTTAATGATTCATATTTTACTCATTAACATGTATATTCGTAGTGTTGGTCATTGATTTTTGTGTTTCTCATTTAAGATGCTTTCCTCATATTTCTGTGTGTTGTTAACTCATGCATATCCTTTTATTTTAACTTGCCAGTTGCCTCTCTGTGGACATTGTTTCTGCTTATCATAAACTGTTTCTTGTCTTTGTGGGAAAGGTGTTGAAATTACTCTTGGGGTTTGGAAGAAGAAATTAATTTCATTTATCTCCTAATATATGTCATCTTCTTTCTCCTTGGAGGTAGATGTCTATCTCAAACATGATTCTGTATTTCTCTTGGTGCTCTTGTGAAAAACACTTTTTAATACAATAGTTAAACATGTAATAATTTAATTATCCTATGAGATTTAAGTATTATTTGAAAATTCAGCATTATGCTTACTGAGATCAATATGTTCCCATCTGTTTTGTTACAGTCTAGCCTAGGATTTTAGGACTTTGATTTTAATAAGAGATGAATAAAACATTGGTTTAAAAATGCAGACAAGAAGCACAGAAGTAATCTGAAAGAATTCATTTTCCTTCCAATTTGCAGGATCAATTCTCATAATTTTAAAATTGTTTTGTGACTTTGGGCAGACAAGAGAATAGTGTTTTGCATTAGAGTTTTCCAGAGAAACAGAACTAATAGAAAATGTAATTACATTTATATACTATATGAATCCTTTATAAATATGCATATTTATTTTATTATGTATGTGCACATGTAAGTACACATATAAGATTAATGGCTTGTCTAATTATGGAGGCTGAGATGGCCCAAGAGCTGTCATCTGCAGCCCAGAGAACCAAGAAATCAGGTGGTACATTTTAGTATGGCACCAAATGGTTGAGAATCAGGGGACTAATCAGAGGACTAATGAGAGACTCTGAGTACTCAGTCCTTATACTAGGATTTCTGTGAATGCTTTGCTTCTTTTCAGGCCTTCAATGTAGAGGGCGATGACCACTCAACATTGGTGAGGGTGATTTTTTTTACTCTGTCTACCAGTTCAAATGTAATCTCTTCCAGAAACATGCTCACAGACATACCCCAAAATACCAAAATAATGCTTCTCCAGCTATTTGGGCACCCCTTACCTAGTCAAGTTGACACATAACATTACTCATCACTATCATACACTCCTTTCCTTAGGCAGATGCAGCCCCTTGGTAGGGACCACAAAGAATGTGAGCCAGCACCTCCCTCCCCTGACTCCTTGCTTGTGCATTCTTCTAGGGGTAAAATCTGTACAAAGGTAGTCCTAACTACCAAAGTATAATTTAGAAACAATAACACATTCTAAAGACCAGGACAAATAAATATTTAAGAAATCTCTTACAATGTTTTGTTAAGGGCACTATTCAAATTAAAAAATATTTGACATGATCATTTGTTTATTTTAAAGTCATTTTATCATAAAATGAAAAGGCCAAACATTTCCTAATACAAAATTGTACAACCTTTTTTTGGGTTGTGCCTGTGACTCAGTGGGTAGGGCACCAGCCCCATATACCGAGGGTGGCGGGTTCAGACCCGGCCCAGCCAAACTGCAACAAAAAAATAGCTGGGCGTTATGATAGGCACCTGTAGTCCCAGCTACTCAGGAGGCTGAGGCAAGAGAATCACTTAAGCCCAGGAGTTGGAGGTTGCTGTGAGCTGTGACGCCATGACACTCTACCAAGGGTGATAAAAAGAGACTCTGTCTCTACAAAAAAAAAAAAAAAAAATATATATATATATATATGTATGTATACACATGTATATGTATATGTGTGTATATATATGTATACACAACCTTTTATTACTTTTTTATTTATTTGTTATTAAATCATAACTCTATACATTTATGGAGTACAGTGTTTTCAAAACCACTAAGAAAAATACAACCTTTATGAAAGCTTAGTTACCAGCTTTTAGATATTTCCTTTTACTTTGAAAATGTTGATACCTACAATATATTTGAAAGAAAAGTAAAATGAAGTCACTAACACTTCATCTAGGTCACAAATTGTTAACATTTTGTCCAATTTCTGGAAGGATTGTTTTTAAATGAGCTCCATTAGTGTGATGCCTAAGTATTGATTTATAGAAAAATGTGAACTAAAGTCCCATCAGCCTCGAATAGACGCTGATGGTCTGTCAGCATATGATGAGATCAGCCTTCAAGGCAAAGTAAAACTGAACGTAATGGAGTCTTCAAAACAAAAATCTCAAAGCCAAGATACTGAAAACCACAGTGGTACCAACCGGGAAATAAGAATGGTGTCGGAAAGGAATTGCTTACTCTGTAGCCCCAGCTGTGCTTGGTGACATCTGATCCAAGCATCTGTCTTTAGCCTACCGAAGAGAATCCTAAGAAAGGATCATTAAAAAAAAAAAAAAAAAAAAAAAAAAAAAACAGCAGGTGTTGTCTGGGTTTCTAAATTGGCATAATCCTCATTAAGTTCAATGTAATGTCATCTGCCAACATTCACAAGATTTGCTTCCAAATTAGTGATCACTTGACAACAAATCAAAGTAGCTCATACTGTAATTCTCCCAGTATTCAGTATTTCAATATTACTTACAATTGGGGATGAATGCTGAAAAAGCAGGTTAACAAAGCTTGTTTCTTTGTTTATAATATCACTATACAATTATTTTCTGATCCTATTATGGAAAAGCATGAAGAAAATTATGTTAAAAACTTATCTTTTAAGGCACACCACAAACATCACTTGGTGATTGAAATCTCAGGGTGAAAAACGGGGCCATCCTGGGATTTAAAATTGCCTAAAAATTTCTGTAAACAATTTTGCAAAAGGAATATCCTTCACAGGTGTTCAAGAAGAGGAGAATATCTGAATAAAAAAATGACTAAAAAGGTAACAGGCATTGACACATCAGGTTTGAGATATTGGAATTTTCACACAATAGGTTTGTGTATTTTGGTCACTCTCTAATTGAGGGAACATGTACCCAGACTCAATTTTTTCTAGAATTTCACATAGAATGTTAAAAATTTGTGCACTGAGCTGCTAGTTTAGACTGATAAGGTAAGTTTGGAAACTAGGATGGAGTTAATAAGCCAAACAAACTTACAGATTTTCCTCTAGGGTTTCCCATTTAGTAGGCTACAATGCCTTACATTAAATGGTAGATAATTTTAAAAAGCATTTATTTAAAGCATAAAATTATATAGAAATTACTAAAATATGTCTAAATTTGTAAAATCATTCTTTTCCCTTTCCTTGATCAAATAGATTTTCCATTTAAGTTTTTATTTGAACAGTACAGTTTCATATTTTTTATTATAAACTCAAATACATTTTGGAAATAGTATCAGTAAAAAAATAAAGTTTGGAAATATTTATAAACAATCCCTCTATTTGCATCCATTGAATTAAAAAACAAAATGACCTCATTTATGTTACAGACTAACTGAAAATTACCATGCACAACTTTATTTTTTCTGTTGAATTTGGTAGTTTGTGTAAAACATTTCCTAAATAAGTTCATGTATAGTTTTACTTAAATGGAACACTTTACATAAGGGTGTCTTAAACTGAAGTTCGTAAATAATGACCACAAAATCTATGAATTTAAATGAAAACTTTTTGCTTTTTTAAAAAACTATAACTCAAATTAATATTTTCTGATGAATTTATCTAAAAAATACACCTGTATTAGAATTGCCTGTGACACTCCCAGACAAAAATAACAGAAATTTTTGTATCATGTTGGTTTGTTCATACATTTCTGAGTCTTTTACATTTATTACACTTTGAAATTATAGCACTTACTAGCCACAGTACTAGATCTTATTTAATGCATTATGACATGTAAATATTACTACAACAAAATTTTATTGTAATAAATATTTATTGAGTTAAATCCATATGGCTGGGCATGGTAGCTCATGCCTGTAATTATAGCACTCTGAGAGGCTAAAGTAGGTGGATTGCTTGAGCTCAGGAGCTTGAGACCAGTCTGAGCAAGAGCTAGACCCCTGTCTGGTAGTGTGTGCCTGTAGTCCCAGCTATTCTGGGGGCTAAGGCAAAAGGATTACTTGAGCCCAGGAGTCTGAGGTTGCTGTGAACTATGACACCAGGGCACTCTGCCTAGGGTGACAAAGTGAGATGCTATCTCAAAAAAAGGAAAAACAAATTAAACCTATATAATTAACTCTGTACTTATTAATTCAAAAATATTTTGAGCAGGGTCCATAGGATCCACCATATGGATAAAGTAATCCATAGAACAAAATAAAATTTACAAATTCTGGCCTAGGGACTCCTCATTCTTTCATCTGTTCAGTCTACAATATTGGTGTCACCTTAACTCTTGACTAAACACGTCCTGCTTACTTTATCTCCATTATATATTTAAAATCCAACTACTTTTCATCACCTCCATCAGTGTGATCCTAACTGAACCCACCACTATGACATGCCCAAACTGTTGAAATAGCCTAACCACCATTTGTCTTGTATTATTCTTTTCTTTTTCTTTTTTTTCTCTATAGCTGTTTTCACTTAATGGTCACAATGATCTTTGAAGAAATTGTACATAAAATCAGGTTCCAACCCTGCATAAAAGTCTTCATAAGGTTCCCATTACATTTCAAAGAAGTTGCATTATATTTCACCATGTACTAAATGACTTTAAATAATCTGACCTTGCAGGACTCAGAATTCGTCCTCCTCTGTTTTAGGCCAGACTCTGTCTTCTTTTCAATTGCTCTATTCCCTGCCCACATTTTACCCAGTAACATACAATTAATGAATAGCAGAGTCAAGAGACAAGCAGTGGATGGTTCAGAATCCAAAGTTCATGCTCATTTTTATAAATGAAAACAGACAAAAAAATTTCTGTAATTGCCCTAAGTTTGCTTCAGTATTTTTTCAAGCTGAAATTGGAAAATACAAAATTAAGTTGCTAAATCCATTAAGACTCATGTTTTTGTTCTTTTGTCCAATGACCTCACTATAGAAATAATCTCTTATTTCATCTGGTTATCATTTTCTCTTGATATGAGAAACATGAAATTTTTCACTTGCAAACATGAAATTTAACACTTGCTGTAATCCCATATACTCATTCAGATAAAGCCAGGTTTCCATGGCCTGTTTTGAGAGTTGCCCACACTTCACTTCCTTTCTTTCTTCCCTTCTTGAATTTATTCCCATTTAGATTTCATCAATGTAGCTCTCCTCACTTGACTCTTGCTGAAGTCAGCAATGACCTCCATATCTAAAACTAATGGCCATTTCTCAGTTTTAATCTTATTTTAACTCATCAGCATCATCATATATTTCATCACTCTCTCCTTGCAATGCCATATTCACTTGGTTTTGGAAATTAATACTCTACCTCTAAATAAAGGGGTATCTCATGGTTCAAGAGATTTTTCTCTTCAATTCAATAAAAGTATCTAGCCAGAAACAAATGTGGGATGCATATGTGATTTTAAATTGTTCTAAAAATAAAAAGAAATAAGTAATTTATATTTTACTGATCTATTTAATACAATATGTAGATATTTGAAAAAATTCAACATACACTTAATATATCCTTATTCATTAGTTTTCAGTCTTCTTCATACCAAATATTCAGAATACAGTTTATTCTTACAGTATATCTCAATTCTGACTAGGCACATTCCCAATGTTCAAAAGCTATATGGTGTGTCTTTACTGGTTAGTACTATAGATGACCTTATTTATGGTTTAAGTACTAGCTCTGCTGAAGACTCTGAAATTAATACATTAATATTTGGAACCACTTAACTGAAATCCTGGGCCTTAAAAAAACCAGTTTGACATCTCCACTTGGATATCATCACCCTATTAAACTCAAGCACAAAGTGACTGTCGTTTGTTCCTTCCCTCATACACAGCCATGTTCAGGCTACATTTGAATGCTCTCTGTTATGCCCAGAATTCAATTTGACAGTTAACCTTATGAGAAGAACTTTTAAAATGTGTACAGAATCTGAATATTTATCTTTACTGCTATATCCTTGTCCAAGCTACTGTCATATCTTTTTACCTAGAATACAGCTACAGCTTCACAATTGATCCGCATGCTTCTTTCTTTGTATTCCTGGAGTCTACTCTTTTGTGTCTATTTGCAGCAGACAGGATGATCCTCTTGGAATTTCAAACACATCACATGTGTCCTGTGACCACAGCCCTTCACTGGTTTATCTTGAAGTTAAAGCTACACTTCCTACATTTCTATAAATTGCCACCGAATCTTCACACTTCTTTCTCTCTGATTTCCTCTGTAATTTTCTTTTCCAATCAAATCATATATTCTTCTAATAAATATGTAAATAATAAAATTTTAGTAATTTGTCTCTTACAATATCAACTGGCTTAAACTACTTAAGTTTTCTGATAAGAGATTACTGGCTGCTCATCAAGGAAGTTGACAGTGCAGGAAATTGTGAGATAAACTGCACAGAGCACCAAATCTGATGCTTTTTGAATAAATATTTTCTTTGTAATATTATATACTTCATTCATAACTCTGAAGATTTATAAACATTTTCCCTGAAATACTAATTCTTTTAAATTTTCTTTATTGTAAGCTCCAACTTGGTTTGGGTAGCTATTACTCACCTAGAATACTCAACATCGTTCAAAATTCTTTCTCAATTTATTTTTACTTTATCCATAAAAAACATATGCATAGTTTCATAAATATTGTCTACACTTCCAATTTTCACTTTTTAGTTTTTCCCTTCCCTTACACCTCCATCGAGGCCTACATAAAATGCTGTGTCCTTTAATGTCTTTTCATTTTGAATTGCTTTGCCTTTGTGAACTAATTGGAAAATGTTAAAATCTATTAGGGGAAAGTTTTCCTTTTTTTTCAGGTATCTATATGCCTAATCCACAATTAAATCATAAAGCCCGTTAAAAAATATTTGTGGTCCAAGTCATAAAGGGAAGTCCTTGGACTTTGGTTTCAAAAATTAAGAGTTTAAATTGTCCAGACTAAATGTGTTTTGTATGGCACAATATTATCATACATAATTTATATTATTTTTTCCCAGCGGTTAAAATATGAAAGAGTTTTGCATGAAAGTTAAGAATTTTTAGCTTTTCCTGAAATAGCTGGTCATTCCACACGACCATATTCAGCAGGAGCAGAGTAAGGGCTCCCCCTTCAGGAAAGACATTTACTTTCCAATTTCCCACCAGTAGAGAGTAGTTCTCACAACGCCCTGTTATTTTCCCCAAACCAGAAAAAATAACACTAGGTAGAAAATGTTACTTTTATTGGCACATACATTGTTACAGTTCTATAGTAAATATTTTTTCTGAATACTCAGAACCCCACTCACAAGATAAAAAAGATGAACTCATTAAGTTGTATAACTTCATGCCTGTCTTCACCCATTTATTCATTTGCCTTGTGTCGGTGGCCTTTGAATATTTTTGTGTTTATGATGCTAAGTTATAAAACATGAGATATAGAAGGAGCTTTAATGCATCTTGACTGGCATCTGCTCTGTTCTTAGCATTAATGTTCTAACATTAAAGACATTAGTGACATATACATTTTGCATTATTATTTCTCTATATCATCAAATAAAAGAAAAACTTCATTCGTCCTTGAAATTCAACAGCTGGGTGCATTTATGCTTAAATCTATAGTGTGAACAACATTTTGGAGAGCGGTCTTTGGGGAAATTAGATAAACACACTTCAATGTAGCTATCCAATATATTGGTTTTGAACTTAACATTTTTGTGTTTCTGAGGACTTATAAAGCATTCTTAAAAGCATGATATAAAATGATAATTACATTGAATTGGATGTTATATTTCTATGAATGGAAAGAATACTTGCAATGTCTTATTTGTGACAAGATACTTGCCTATAACAAATTGAAATCCTCGTTTCCATGTTGCTATTTTCTTATAAACACAAAACTAAATTAACCATAAGAAAAACAGCAAGAGCTGAGTTTTAAAATGCTTAAAATGATTTATTTTCACTTTTTTGGTAAAATGCTTAAATACACATATAATTTCTATTTTTATTAGAAACAGATGTAGCTATAGGTACAAAAGTAAACAAAATAAGCAATGTCATTGTCAATGTATTGGTAGACAAATCATTAGTAGGGTTAATTTAAATTAAACAAGACCCATTAACCTTTGGTTAAGTATATCAGAGGAGAGCAAAGGAATTTCAGTCTCAATTTTTATTTTTTTATTATATTTTCTGTTAAAGATCCTGCACCAAATGAGGTTTATATTTCACTGTATGGAATAATGGTCTTGCAGTTTGTACCATATACCAATTTTTAGCTTTCAACCAAAAGTTATCTTCTTAATCCTTTTCCTAATTTCCTGTTATTCCGCAAAAAGAAAGCACTTGTTTGGATTACAGTTTCAAAAAGATAAAAGGAATAAGGATAATTTTTCCATCTGTGTTCAACTGTTATGCCAGTAAATATTGCCCCAGTCCTCCAGGTGAACTTGAAAAATGAAATTCTCGGTAATAATGATATCACCTTTGCTAAATTACATTATATTGGAATAAGACCTAAAGAGTATAATATTTATGTCTTTAATAATAGAGCCAATGAATTTGTGTTATCAAAATAAATGTGAAAAGCAATTTCATATGAAAAATAATTGTGCTAATACTATTCAAAGTAAGCCATGATGTCACAGGTAAGGAAGAAGGGAAGAGGCTTGGTACCAGTTCTTAGTGGTTAGGGTGCCGACCACATCCACTGGGGCTGGGAGTTCAAACACGGCCAGAGCCTGCTAAACAAAAATAACCAGGCATTGTGGCAGGTGCCTGTAGTTTCAGCTACTGGGCGGCTGAGACAAGACAATCGCTTAAGCCCGAGTTTGAGGTTGCTATGAGCTGTGATGCCATGACATTCTACCCCAAGAGTGACAAAGTGAGACTTTGTCTCTAAAAAACAAAAAAAAAAAAAAAAAAGAAAGAAAGAAAGAAAAAAAAGGCAAGAGCTAAGTCTTATGATATTGACATTATGCATGAATATTAAGATGACTAAGCCATTACGAATATATAGTTACCATCACTGTTGAATAATTTAGTTCAGAGTAGAAATAATGAAGATATTTTAATTCCTTATTTCACTAAGCCTTTAATGAGGACCTTCTATAATCCCAGTCTTGCTCATCCTTAGTATGTAGCAAAGAATAAGGCAAACAAAGTCTTACGTTCCGGAGGTCTGACAGATGCACATCCACGCACAACTGTTACTCTGTGATCCATGATGGCAAATGAAGCATGAGAGAAGGAGAGCTTAGCTATTTGGAAAAGTTGCTATTTTAAATAGGGTGTAAGGGAAGTTTCTCTGGAAATGAAAGTTAAACAGAGATGTAACTGGGGTAAGCTGTGTATTTAACACACCTGATGACTAGGTTTGAACACTGAGATTGAGTCAAATCTGTCCAGGTTATCTGGATATGGGTATAGATATTTTGAATTCTCCAGGAAAGCATGATATAGCTAGATAGAAAGAGAGAACATTCCTATGCTTTTGAAATTTCTAACTGTTAATGCACCATCCACAAAATTGTGGGGAAAATGTCTTGGCATTAGTATCCATGAATCTAAGAGCGATAGGAAAAAAGTTTAAGAGTACCAGCTTGTATGAACGCCATTACTCATTAGCTTCACACACTCGTAGGGAATTGCAAAAAGGGTATTAATTGTTAAAGGTGTGCCAGTTTTTAAAAATTCATCTTATAAAATAGCATAAAATGTGAGGTAAGCTTTTAAAATAATTCTAGCTCAATTACCTTACTTGCTTATAGATAATTTGACTGTCAGATTTTTTTTCTTTGGCTAGCGTATGTGTGAGAGCTATTAGACTGCAACAAATTAAGTTCCTCTGAAATGCAGGTAGTCACAAGGCCCTTTGGTACCCAAGGCGCTAAAATTATGCCATAACAGTGGAGGAACTGCTAACCCAGGAAGATGTTTGACAGCTGCAGTGACTGTGTCCTAATGTTTTCACAAATTTTAGTTTTTAAAACAAACAAAAGCAGACTGTAGTCAATAAATTTAATGCACAGGTTGGCCTTTCATGTGGTTTCTTAACAATTTTTCATTTTTCTTAGGTAACTTTCTAATAGACTAAAAATTATATTAATGAGTCATTTTGATTCTCATAAGGCTAACATGACATGTCATTGGTGCTGTGAGTTTCTTTTTCCCCTAAAAAACTATTGACTAATCATTATATAGACAGTGATACAAACGTGTGTGTAAATACTGAACTCAAATAGACATCATAAGCACATAAGTTGATATATATGTGTGTAGCATATAAACTATGTATACACATAATATATTTACCTTTAGACACGGTTATTCTACATTCATCCTTCTTTTTAATCAACCCTAAAGGAATCACAGGTTGTATATAATATCTCATTAGCTTGGTGCATTCAATCTTGTTAATCAAATAGCTCATTAATTCTAGAATAGTTCTACAGACAGATAAGAGCCACAGGTCCTGAAACCTACCTCAAATCTTACCTCTGCCATTCTTGAGCTGTATGCCTGTGGACAGGTTACGTTATTACACTTCTATATCTCAAAATCTGCGCCTATAAAATGACAATGATGATAACACCGGCTTCGTAGTGTTGCTTAGGTGACTAAATAGATTCAGCCTGAAGGGTTTCATTGCCTCCTCTTATTTATATTCTTTGAACTCAGAGTAATTATACTGGCCAAACTCAGTATGCGCCTCAAAATTACAAAGTAATTTGTAATTACTGATATTTAAATTAAAAAGAAAACTCAAATAGTTGTGGGAATTAGAAATGTGTTTGTGAATGAGTCACATTTCTCCCAACTCATCTTTAAGCCATGTAACTGCTTTTCTGACCCGACCATAATTCAGGACCCTCGTTCAGCTTCATCAGGGGACATGGTTTGAGCCCTACTAGTTTCAAAATGGCTCTTACAGATGTATAAATCACGAAAATGTTCAAGAGAGAAGTGGTATGGGAGTGGGGGCAATCACTTACATTTCTGACTCTTTTGTGAGGAAATCAGTAGATTTCCTACAACTTCCCATCAGAATTGTGTTGATAGCTTTCTGGCATTGTCTGTCCCATAGGGACATTTCCAACTGCAAGAGGTACTAAAGTAGTAAACTAGCATCTTGCCGCCTCTGACAAATTCAAGGTTATATTAACAGGAAAGAAGGTGTGAAACAGATGCTGGGTAGTATCTGACATAACAGTCATCAAGGGGAACATCAGAATTCTGTTAGACTTCCGTAAACTCATTTTATGGTTTGGTGCTTATTGTTTTAATATAGAATCGCCTGTGGGAATCTGATACTGAAAACTATTCATCCCTTAGTTCCTCTGAAGTTTTAATGTAGCGCTTCTGAGGAGATTTTATTTTGCAATTGAAATTGTTATAAGTTTTTGTTTGTTTGTTTTCTTGAAAAAGAAACAGCGGTTGGGCAAAAGTGCTGGGAGAGAAATTGTCCCCAAGCACTTCACTTCTTACACGGTAACTACACTGGGTTTAGTGATTTTTCTCACCTGTGCCAAGCTCATCCTTATCTCATGGCTTCCAGACTTATTTTACCTTCAGATTTGGAAACTTTTGTAATCTGAAAACCCCAGCTACCACTGCCATTGCCCCATGCCTGATTACTCCTCCCCCAGATTTGGTACAAATGTCCCCTCCTTGGGGATGACTTCTTTGATCAGATGCCCTTAAAACAAGCCTCTATCTCATTAAACCTATTTCATTCCATTCATTTTCCTTTTTGAATTTTCCCTCTTTGAAACCTTCTTATACATTTACTAACTTCTGATCAGAATTTTCCAAATTTAATATATTTGTATCGAGGGACATTTTTTATGATTTGTCCCCAAATTTTCTGAAACTAAAAACATACATAGAATAGTCATGTAATAAATATTTGTTAAACAAATGCAATGATTCTTAATATGAGGTTCTTGGTCAACACATGATTATAATGAGCAAGAGATGTTATATCTCTTTGGTATTTGATGGCTCCAAAAGAACGTGGATTAATTTCTCCATCTCAGCAATAAGGACAGATAGATGGTCTCCAACTTAGGATAGGTTGACTTACCATATTTCATCTTTATAATGGCTTAAAAGCGATACAAATTCAAGGGAAACTGCAATTCCAATTTTGAACTTCGATCTTTTCCCAAGCTAATATTTTGAGGTATAATAATATCTCACAATCCTGGGGGCCAGCAGTAAGCCACAGCTCCTTGTCCCCCACAAGGATAAACAATCAATACTGTAGTCTACAGTGGACTATATTCAATAAAGTGGAGATTTTAGTATTTTGTGATAAAAGAAATCTTATGGTAGATGATTTTTCCTGACCGTGGGCTAATGAAAGTGTTACAAGCAGGTTTAGAAGAGGATAAACTAAGCTATGATGTTCAGTAAGTTAGGAGCACTTAATGACATTTTCAACTTACAATGTGTTTGTCAAGCTGGAAAGCCTTTGGAAGTCAAGGAGCATATGTACTTGTGAGTGCACTTTCTTAAATCTAACAGCAACAGAAGCTGTGGCTCAGGAAGCTGTCATTTAATATCATACCATAGCAAGAATCAAAAAACAAAAAAGAAACACTTGTTTTTCACTGATAGAAAATTTGAATGTTCAGTCTCCTACTTATGGTCAAATGTTGCAGCCTGGATGTTATTATACTTGCCTTTGCCAATTCCTGCCTCAAGTCTTTATTTATTTCTTTTTTTTGAGACAGAGTCTCACTATGTCACCCTTGGTAAAGTGCCCTGGCATCACAGCTCACAGCAACCTCCAACTCTTGGGCTTAA
This sequence comes from Otolemur garnettii, assembly GCF_000181295.1. Classification (NCBI taxonomy): domain Eukaryota; kingdom Metazoa; phylum Chordata; class Mammalia; order Primates; family Galagidae; genus Otolemur; species Otolemur garnettii. Next base: position 51,618,649 of record NW_003852396.1, read on the forward strand.
GTGATTCTCTTGCCTCAGCTTCCCAGGTAGCTGGGACTACAGGCACCTGCCACAACCACAATGACCTGCTTTTTTTTTTTTTTTTTTTTTTGCAGATGTTGTTGTTTAGCAGGCCCAGGCCGGGTTCGAACCCACCACCTCGGTATATGTGGCTGACGCTATAACTACAGGTACCTGCAATTCTTTAAATATTAATTAAAAAATGAAATTTTCCACAAATAAAAAGTGGGCAAATGAGTGAATAAACACCTCACCAAAGAAGATACGCAGATGACAGATGGATGTTTCAACAGATGCTCAGCATCCCGTGTCACCTGGGAAATGCAAATTAAAACAATAATGAAGTTACCCATATCCTTGCTCAATTATGTAACTATGACAATGGCAAAAATCCAGAACACTGACAACACCAAGTGGTGGTGAAGACGGGAGCAACAGCTTCTCTCATCTACTGCTGATGGGAATGCAAAACACTGCAGTCATCTGGGAAGGCAATTTGATGATTTCTTACAAAACTAGATATGATTTTACCATATGATCCAGCAACTGTGCTCTGTATTTACCTGAAGGAATGGAAAAGGTGCATCTTTACAAAAACCTGTACATGGTCTTTCTCGCAGCTTTATTCATGCCCTTCATGAATGGAAACTATAGTCCATGTCTACAATGGAATATTCACTGATAGGAAGAAGTGAGCTGTCCAGCCAGGAAAAGACAGGTAGGAACTTTAAATGCAAATTTCCCAATGAATGGAGCTTCTATGCAAAGGTTGCAAAGTGTGTCATTCCAAGTATTTGACATTCTGGAAAAGGGAAAGCCATGGAGACAGTAAGGAGAAAATAAAAATCAGTGCTTGCCGACAGTTGGTTGCAGGTAATGAAGGATGAATATTTGGAACCCAGGGAATTTTTAACATAGCAGAAAGGCTAATCTAAAACTATAGATTATATTTAATAATAATGTATTAATCCTGGATAATCAATGACCACACTAAGGCGAGATATTTATAATAGGGGAAACTGGGATTGGGTTGAGACTTTAGGATATAAGAGAATACTCTGCATTTTCTCCTAAATATTTCTGTAAAGCCAAAACTGCTAAAAGATAATGTTTATTTGTTAAATGGAATTCTCACAGAGTAATGTTTAGAGAAAATCTCTGCAGTCTCTCTCTGCTAATAAAACAACTTGAAGGAATAACTTGCTTTGTCATTCCTATGGACAAAGACGTCTTCTTTGATGAAAATCTTAATCAGCCTCTTCTAGCCCTTCCTGACGTGGCCCAACCCCATATTACTCTCTGGGTCCTTGTAGAATACAGCTTGAGCAAGATCCCCTCCAAGTTTAATGAAAATTCCCAACCCTTTGTATCTGACCACTCTCTCTATTTCATTACCCTGCTTTTCTTTCAGCAAGAATTCTCCTAAATTGGTCTGACATAATTTCCCTGATGGTTTACTCCTAATTTTACCTTAGTAATTTGCCAACTGCTGATCCCCTAACCCTTGACTATCAATTCCCATTTGACCATACCGTATTCTGTGTCCGGCTGAATCTTTTTCTCTCATTGCAAAACTGTATGGCAAGGGGTCCTCATGCCCATCATGACAGACCCCCTGAATATAGACTGCCTTGTCATTTTTAGCAAGTATCATGTTTTCTTGAACATTAACTGTCCAACAAATTGATTTATGCTCTCCCCCACCTTCACACCTGTATTAAATAACCAAATGCCGCCAATATGCTGAAATTCTATTTAATTCAAGGCTACAGAATTCTGTATTTTTCATAGTGCTTTCTGGAATCATTCCTTTTTATTGATAACCAAACAAAATATGAAACTTCTCTGAGACCAGGATGCTCTGAGAAACTTTAATGACCAAAAGTAACTGCAGTACGAATTGACCATACTCAAACTTAAAGATAGTACCTTCTCTTCCCCTCAAAAAGTGCAATTTTGGCTTTGAGGGAAACTAAAACTCTCCATTTACAGTAATAGCATGTAGAAATGAAAATGTGTCATTTTGCTCCTCATGAATTAGAGAATAATTTCTGGTTTGTGTGGGTAGGAAAACAAATTCCAGCGTGGAGGACCCTCCAGTCCCTCCTGCTTGCTTTCTGTGTCCCACCTGGACTGGTCTGTGACCCCGACAGCTGGAGGTTTTCCTGGCAGGCTTGAATCCAAACCAGGGCCTTGAATATTCCAAGGTATATTCAGGTATCCAGGTATCCAGGTTGGTGTATCCAGGTTGGTATCCAGGTTGGTATCCAGGTTGGTGTCCAACCTGGTATACCAGGTTGGTATCCAGGTTGGTGTCCAAAACACTAAAAGAAACTGACCCTGGCTCTGAGCCAGATTCTCAAACCCTGGTGTAAACTCCCTGGGAGTCTCACAGTGACTCCTGCAGACATACCTAGCTGGATGGAATAGCCCTATTCTTTCCCGTCTGTGGCAAGGATTTGTTGCAGCCCTGTAAATGTAGGTTTTCCCTAAGTAGAGCTTTGGACTCATCCCCCTGGTGTTCAATGCTTCTTTCTTTGGAATTTCCACCTGCTCTGTTTCAGAATCATTTGGGGCACTCCCTTGTGGGAATTGCTCTGTTCCTGTTTCGTGGGTAATTCTAGCTGTAGTTTCAGTGGGACAAACACAGCCCTAGCAGAGCACTACAGTTAAGTTACCCCAATATTTCCTAAATCTTCCATCTTGAACAGGAGCAGTCTAACTCATGATATTTCATATGACCTAGTCAATAGTTCCTGTGGGGGGTTTTTGGTCACAGTCTAGGAGGAATCAAGGCTGAGAGGTTAAACCGCATTAAAGTAGAGAAAGAAATTATTCATTAATATAGGATTTATCAGAGTTATGGAAAAGACATCATTGTCTCTTTATAGACTTTAATAATCATCATGGTTTTACCTAACATCCATGACTGTTAGCCAGTACAATAGTTTCATCATGGGTTTCTTTATTTTTCCTAAGAAATATCTGTAATTCAGTAAAGGTTAAGAATCACAAAAACAGCCGTGTCATTTACAAAGCCTGTGTGATTCATTGATTGCGGGTCTCCTGACTCACCCTTATAACTAGCTAAAATGTTATCTTCTAATTAATGAAAGTCTTCTAAGCGACAAGGCAATAGAACGTATCGATGAAATGTCTAAAGGCAAAAAATGCAATTACATTTAACCGTGAAATTCTAACTGGGGATCTGTTTTATCTACTACAGTTGAGAGGTAGTTCCATTTGTTTTCTCCTGCGTGTAAGCCAACGTTTAAATCCAGCTGATTGCTGGAGGAAGCTGAAATGACAGGTGCTAACTTTCTTTCCAGGTGATTTGATGGCACTATTGAGAGATGAGAGGTCCCTTTCAGATACCCATTATGTTAACTGAAGCCTGACTCTCCCCACAACATAAACATTCCCAGCATTCCCCTGTGCAGGATGATGGAGACGGCTGCATAGGCGTGCTCTTCCATTCAGCCTTCAATAGATATCACCTCGTAGAACAAGACACCTCTCTGAGGTTGGCATTACTATTCTCATTTTAGAGTTGGAGAATCTGAGACTCAAGAACTGAATAACATGTACAAAATTTCAAACCTCGAACTTGTAAGCCTCTGACTTCCTACCATTAATGTTTCCGCTGCCCAAGTACCCTAATGCCGAGGGGGGATGTGGGAATTCTCTCTTGCTGTTCTTAGCCAGTCACCTCATCTTGTATAACTGTGTTCTTCAAATCTCATTAAATGTTCACGGCTCTTCATTGACATCATTTGTTAATCTACTATTTAACCTTCCACACACTCTCTGGCTTCACCCCTGGACTTGGATGATGTCGATAGTCATGTTAAAAACCTTGACACTGTTGACAACATTTCTTTCTGTTTTCTCCAGGGTCATTCTCGTCTTCTCGAACAAAGCACACTTAGGAGGCATCTGGACTTTGCTATTACCACCAAATGCTTCATACACACAATGTTAAACTCTGACACTTCATTTTCACCATTATCGGACTTCATGTGTATTACGTATTTCTTACACTTTAACTACTCTTGTTCATTACCTCATTGACACAAACTCTAAGTCTACTAACTCCTATAAATTCTCCCTTTAATTGCCTTGATGATCTAGTAATATTAGTAAATGTTATAGCAGCATCATTGATATAATTTAGCATTGTTTAGAAATTACTTGCCATTTATTTCAGAAAGAACGGTATAGGTTTGGTAATCTGAGTCTCATAGATATAAAGCAAACCACCCAATGCCAGATAGTTAATAAATAATAAGGTGAGAAAACATACCTTCCGGTGTCACTCCAAAGCTCCTGCTCTTTGTTTTACGCAAGGCTGCCTCATTTCCACAGACCTGTCTGACATGCACCGGTGATTATGATCTTCTGCCCTCTCTTACCAGTTCTGCAAAGTTCTACTTCTGAGTCAGCCTCGTGTCATCATGGTGTGCCTCCAGTGTTGTGTGACTGTCTTTCTCTGTGACTCCAGTCAGCTTCTGTTCACAGTCACCTCAAATGTGACTGTAAATTTTGTTTTCTTTAAACCCTTCAAAATATCCCCCAAACAAGTACCTTTAGTAATGCAAAAGGCACATGATGGCTTGCATAAACAAACACCTAAAATACATCCTACTTCATGGAGAAAATATAGGTTTTCAGGCATAAAAATTATTCCTCAACATGCTGAGAGTGTGTACCGAGTATATACACTCTAGTGTCCACTGCCTTTAAAAGATGAGGATCATACAAAGGAACACTGTGTCTGATACAGACTTTCAATTAGACCTCCTGTGTTCAGCCTGGGCCTTGTTCTTACCTCTGTGGTGCTTGGATGGTCTCAGGTTTCAGCTTCTGTAGGAGGTTGCTGGATAACTCAGGTTTTAAATGTCTGGATTCATCTCTGTGAGCTCTATGAGCTACGACTCATGGACTGACATACAGCACAACCACCCTCCATTGACTAGCTATCTGAAAGCACTTTGCAACCGTCTTGTATGACAATCAATTTTCTTGCATTACTTTGCAGTGGTCATTATATATATATATATATATATTTTTTTTTTCTGTAAAGAAGTTGAATCTACCTTCTTTAAGAGATTTTTTCATTTTTTTTATTAAATCATAACTTTGTACATTAATGCATTTATGGAGTTCAGGGTACTGCTTTGATATACAATGTGAAATGTTTACATTGAACTAAGTAACACATCCATCACAATTATACTCATTTCTTAATAGTTTTGAAATGTACCATCACATCATGCACATTAGGTGAGGTCCCCCCAAATGCCCTCCCTCCTCCCATATCCCCTCTCCCCTCCTCTCTCTCTCTCCTCTTTCCTTCCACTCTCTGGACTATAGTTATGTTTTGCCATTTGTATGAGTGTGTAGGTGGTTATATATTGATTTCATAGTAGTATTGAGTGCATTGGATACTTTTTTCCCCATTCTTGAGATACTTTGCTAAGAAGAATATGTTCCAGCTCCATCCAGGTAAACATAAAGATGTGAAGTCTCCATCCTTTCTATGGCTGCACAGTATTCCATGGTATACATGTACCACAATTTGTTAGTCCCTTCATGGGTCAATGGGCCCACGGGCTGTTTCCATGTTTTAGCTATTATGAATTGGGCTGCAGTAAACATTCTGGTGCAAATGTCTTAGTTGTAAAATGATTTTTGATCATCTGGGTATATACCTAGTAGAGGAATTAGAGAATCGAATAGTATGTCTGCTTTTAGTTCTTTGAGTGTTCTCCAAACTTCTTTCCAAAAAGGTTGTATCACGTTGCATTCCCACGAGCAGAGTACAAGTGTTCTCTTCTCACTGCATCCACGCCAACATCTGTAGTTTTGGGATTTTGTGATGTGGGCTAATCTTACTGGAG